>NW_026607889.1:0-105694 GCF_029499605.1 Hyla sarda | reverse complement strand
ACCTTTTGTTTTTTGGCTGCAGCAGCAGCAAGGCCCACAGGGCTGGCTAGCTGGCTAGCCAGCAAGCAGGTAGCAATGAAAGTAGGAATCTTTCTTTTTAACCCTGTAAGGGGGTGGTGCACTGTACCCGAAGATACTGCCATATCGGGTCAATGCATAGGGCGACGGAAGCAAGCTTCGAAATCGGCCCCCGTTCTCAAAAATCCATTTAATATATGGTCCCCAGATAGGGGACGTATCAGATATTAAACTGATAAGAACAGATACTACACTTGATCTTAGCCAAAAGGCCGAGAAGCGATAACCGTGAAAGGGGCGGGCCCAACAAGGTCCCCTTCATGGGCACTATCACTGCTTGCTGTCAGGGAGGCTGCCAGACAATTTTCCATGCACACTCTGGGCTGGGGGGCAGTCAACCACCAGTACACACAGCAGAACCTAAACCCATACCATTATTGCTAAGCAGCAAGACAGGGGCCCATTGCACTCCCACGGGGCCTTTTTAAATGCAATCCATAACCCGGATTTGCCAGGAACCCTTCTTACTCCTCCTACTTGCATGTGACACTGGGCTTAGGATCTGCATAGGAAACACACACACAAGCACACACCTACCTTTGTTGCCTGCAGATGCCTCCTTGGCTGTCCCCAAACGGTATCAAACCAACACCCACGGGAAGCTGTAAGCATAGAGGACATGCCTGCACCCCATTGGACTTACCTGTGTGGGTTAAATCCGGGTTATTTGACAACCTATGGCGGTGATGGTTCTGCTCAGGCAGAGCAGTGCTGATGCTCCTCATAAAGCTGTCGCTGCTGTGAAGGTTCTAGGTGACATCACAAATCCCTATGGTTACATACACAACAAAGCTGGGTTGTTGTTGTTTACACTCTGCAAGGCCTGTGGAAGTGAGTGACATCATAGCACTGTAGTTCTGAGGGTTCTAGATGGATGCAACAATCTCCTGTTGCTTCTATGAAGGCCATAATAGACGACATCACCAAACAGCTCCATAGTCACATACACAGCAAAGGAGAGATGTTGTTTACACCTAGTGATGTCAGTGGTATTGAGTGACATCACAGCACAGTGCTAAGGCTCCTGGGCCTGGACACAGCAGCGGCTGCAATATCTCAACGGAGAATACGTTTATATATATGTGTGTGTGTGCGCGTATATATATATATATATATATATATATATATATATATATATATATATTTCTCCGCCGAAATCACTTTTAAACCCATTTCCACCTTTTTTTCCCTTCTCTTCCTCTTACTTTTTTTTCACGTTTTTTTACGTTTTTCTCCTTTTCGCCTCTTTTCTGGGCGTATTATTCTTCTTTTTCTTCTTTTTTTTCGTCTAATGCATACCCCATCAGTGCAGCAATGCTTATTCAATACCGCCAGCAGATGGAGACACTGGGGGATAATTTTCTAAGGATTTATACTGATTTTTCCTGTCTGAATTTGTCGCACAGAAAGTTGCAGGCCAAATATGTGTGACATTTCTGCGACTTTAGCTTCTAGAGCATTTTTACAACATTATACATAGGTGCTGAATACATAAAAAGCGACTGTTCAGCGACAGACAAGTCGCATCGGCTGAAAGTAGGCCAGAATGTCAGTCCATGTTGGAGCAGGTTTAGATACAGTCTAAAGTATAGATCTCAAAGTCTGTGCACAGAATTTAGCAAGGGCCTCGCACCTTCTGATGCATCAGGTAGGTGCACAATAGCATAGCCTAACCCTCTGTACTTTGGTCTATATTGATGCGGGACATAGACAGCCAGCTGATGACCAATCCATTAGTGCAATGGATGGCTGGAAGCATTTGTCTTTGCCTTTGCAATACCACAGAAGCAATGCATGGTCAATGTACAGCAATGACACACCTGTGTGAACAGCCAGGAGACCCCCCCCCCCCCATGTTATGTTACATAGTTACATAGTTAGTACGGTCGAAAAAAGACATATGTCCATCACGTTCAACCAGGGAATTAAGGGGTAGGGGTGTGGCGCGATATTGGGGAAGGGATGAGATTTTATATTTCTTCATAAGCATTAATCTTATTTTGTCAATTAGGAACATTCAGCACCCACCCGCTATCAAGGCAGCTGCCTATCATGTCATGCCCTACCTGCACAGGTGTGCTGGCTACTCAAATGATCCAATTAAGGAGGCCATTTAGTCAGCAGCAGCAGAAGTCCTGTGCCTGGACGCTCCAACAGGGGCCAGACACAAGCAGAAGCAGAAGCAGCAGAAGCAGCAGCAGCACCACCTTTTGTTTTTTGGCTGCAGCAGCAGCAAGGCCCACAGGGCTGGCTAGCTGGCTAGCCAGCAAGCAGGTAGCAATGAAAGTAGGAATCTTTCTTTTTAACCCTGTAAGGGGGTGGTGCACTGTACCCGAAGATACTGCCATATCGGGTCAATGCATAGGGCGACGGAAGCAAGCTTCGAAATCGGCCCCCGTTCTCAAAAATCCATTTAATATATGGTCCCCAGATAGGGGACGTATCAGATATTAAACTGATAAGAACAGATACTACACTTGATCTTAGCCAAAAGGCCGAGAAGCGATAACCGTGAAAGGGGCGGGCCCAACAAGGTCCCCTTCATGGGCACTATCACTGCTTGCTGTCAGGGAGGCTGCCAGACAATTTTCCATGCACACTCTGGGCTGGGGGGCAGTCAACCACCAGTACACACAGCAGAACCTAAACCCATACCATTATTGCTAAGCAGCAAGACAGGGGCCCATTGCACTCCCACGGGGCCTTTTTAAATGCAATCCATAACCCGGATTTGCCAGGAACCCTTCTTACTCCTCCTACTTGCATGTGACACTGGGCTTAGGATCTGCATAGGAAACACACACACAAGCACACACCTACCTTTGTTGCCTGCAGATGCCTCCTTGGCTGTCCCCAAACGGTATCAAACCAACACCCACGGGAAGCTGTAAGCATAGAGGACATGCCTGCACCCCATTGGACTTACCTGTGTGGGTTAAATCCGGGTTATTTGACAACCTATGGCGGTGATGGTTCTGCTCAGGCAGAGCAGTGCTGATGCTCCTCATAAAGCTGTCGCTGCTGTGAAGGTTCTAGGTGACATCACAAATCCCTATGGTTACATACACAACAAAGCTGGGTTGTTGTTGTTTACACTCTGCAAGGCCTGTGGAAGTGAGTGACATCATAGCACTGTAGTTCTGAGGGTTCTAGATGGATGCAACAATCTCCTGTTGCTTCTATGAAGGCCATAATAGACGACATCACCAAACAGCTCCATAGTCACATACACAGCAAAGGAGAGATGTTGTTTACACCTAGTGATGTCAGTGGTATTGAGTGACATCACAGCACAGTGCTAAGGCTCCTGGGCCTGGACACAGCAGCGGCTGCAATATCTCAACGGAGAATACGTTTATATATATGTGTGTGTGTGCGCGTATATATATATATATATATATATATATATATATATATATATTTCTCCGCCGAAATCACTTTTAAACCCATTTCCACCTTTTTTTCCCTTCTCTTCCTCTTACTTTTTTTTCACGTTTTTTTACGTTTTTCTCCTTTTCGCCTCTTTTCTGGGCGTATTATTCTTCTTTTTCTTCTTTTTTTTCGTCTAATGCATACCCCATCAGTGCAGCAATGCTTATTCAATACCGCCAGCAGATGGAGACACTGGGGGATAATTTTCTAAGGATTTATACTGATTTTTCCTGTCTGAATTTGTCGCACAGAAAGTTGCAGGCCAAATATGTGTGACATTTCTGCGACTTTAGCTTCTAGAGCATTTTTACAACATTATACATAGGTGCTGAATACATAAAAAGCGACTGTTCAGCGACAGACAAGTCGCATCGGCTGAAAGTAGGCCAGAATGTCAGTCCATGTTGGAGCAGGTTTAGATACAGTCTAAAGTATAGATCTCAAAGTCTGTGCACAGAATTTAGCAAGGGCCTCGCACCTTCTGATGCATCAGGTAGGTGCACAATAGCATAGCCTAACCCTCTGTACTTTGGTCTATATTGATGCGGGACATAGACAGCCAGCTGATGACCAATCCATTAGTGCAATGGATGGCTGGAAGCATTTGTCTTTGCCTTTGCAATACCACAGAAGCAATGCATGGTCAATGTACAGCAATGACACACCTGTGTGAACAGCCAGGAGACCCCCCCCCCCCATGTTATGTTACATAGTTACATAGTTAGTACGGTCGAAAAAAGACATATGTCCATCACGTTCAACCAGGGAATTAAGGGGTAGGGGTGTGGCGCGATATTGGGGAAGGGATGAGATTTTATATTTCTTCATAAGCATTAATCTTATTTTGTCAATTAGGAACATTCAGCACCCACCCGCTATCAAGGCAGCTGCCTATCATGTCATGCCCTACCTGCACAGGTGTGCTGGCTACTCAAATGATCCAATTAAGGAGGCCATTTAGTCAGCAGCAGCAGAAGTCCTGTGCCTGGACGCTCCAACAGGGGCCAGACACAAGCAGAAGCAGAAGCAGCAGAAGCAGCAGCAGCACCACCTTTTGTTTTTTGGCTGCAGCAGCAGCAAGGCCCACAGGGCTGGCTAGCTGGCTAGCCAGCAAGCAGGTAGCAATGAAAGTAGGAATCTTTCTTTTTAACCCTGTAAGGGGGTGGTGCACTGTACCCGAAGATACTGCCATATCGGGTCAATGCATAGGGCGACGGAAGCAAGCTTCGAAATCGGCCCCCGTTCTCAAAAATCCATTTAATATATGGTCCCCAGATAGGGGACGTATCAGATATTAAACTGATAAGAACAGATACTACACTTGATCTTAGCCAAAAGGCCGAGAAGCGATAACCGTGAAAGGGGCGGGCCCAACAAGGTCCCCTTCATGGGCACTATCACTGCTTGCTGTCAGGGAGGCTGCCAGACAATTTTCCATGCACACTCTGGGCTGGGGGGCAGTCAACCACCAGTACACACAGCAGAACCTAAACCCATACCATTATTGCTAAGCAGCAAGACAGGGGCCCATTGCACTCCCACGGGGCCTTTTTAAATGCAATCCATAACCCGGATTTGCCAGGAACCCTTCTTACTCCTCCTACTTGCATGTGACACTGGGCTTAGGATCTGCATAGGAAACACACACACAAGCACACACCTACCTTTGTTGCCTGCAGATGCCTCCTTGGCTGTCCCCAAACGGTATCAAACCAACACCCACGGGAAGCTGTAAGCATAGAGGACATGCCTGCACCCCATTGGACTTACCTGTGTGGGTTAAATCCGGGTTATTTGACAACCTATGGCGGTGATGGTTCTGCTCAGGCAGAGCAGTGCTGATGCTCCTCATAAAGCTGTCGCTGCTGTGAAGGTTCTAGGTGACATCACAAATCCCTATGGTTACATACACAACAAAGCTGGGTTGTTGTTGTTTACACTCTGCAAGGCCTGTGGAAGTGAGTGACATCATAGCACTGTAGTTCTGAGGGTTCTAGATGGATGCAACAATCTCCTGTTGCTTCTATGAAGGCCATAATAGACGACATCACCAAACAGCTCCATAGTCACATACACAGCAAAGGAGAGATGTTGTTTACACCTAGTGATGTCAGTGGTATTGAGTGACATCACAGCACAGTGCTAAGGCTCCTGGGCCTGGACACAGCAGCGGCTGCAATATCTCAACGGAGAATACGTTTATATATATGTGTGTGTGTGCGCGTATATATATATATATATATATATATATATATATATATATATATATATTTCTCCGCCGAAATCACTTTTAAACCCATTTCCACCTTTTTTTCCCTTCTCTTCCTCTTACTTTTTTTTCACGTTTTTTTACGTTTTTCTCCTTTTCGCCTCTTTTCTGGGCGTATTATTCTTCTTTTTCTTCTTTTTTTTCGTCTAATGCATACCCCATCAGTGCAGCAATGCTTATTCAATACCGCCAGCAGATGGAGACACTGGGGGATAATTTTCTAAGGATTTATACTGATTTTTCCTGTCTGAATTTGTCGCACAGAAAGTTGCAGGCCAAATATGTGTGACATTTCTGCGACTTTAGCTTCTAGAGCATTTTTACAACATTATACATAGGTGCTGAATACATAAAAAGCGACTGTTCAGCGACAGACAAGTCGCATCGGCTGAAAGTAGGCCAGAATGTCAGTCCATGTTGGAGCAGGTTTAGATACAGTCTAAAGTATAGATCTCAAAGTCTGTGCACAGAATTTAGCAAGGGCCTCTCACCTTCTGATGCATCAGGTAGGTGCACAATAGCATAGCCTAACCCTCTGTACTTTGGTCTATATTGATGCGGGACATAGACAGCCAGCTGATGACCAATCCATTAGTGCAATGGATGGCTGGAAGCATTTGTCTTTGCCTTTGCAATACCACAGAAGCAATGCATGGTCAATGTACAGCAATGACACACCTGTGTGAACAGCCAGGAGACCCCCCCCCCCCATGTTATGTTACATAGTTACATAGTTAGTACGGTCGAAAAAAGACATATGTCCATCACGTTCAACCAGGGAATTAAGGGGTAGGGGTGTGGCGCGATATTGGGGAAGGGATGAGATTTTATATTTCTTCATAAGCATTAATCTTATTTTGTCAATTAGGAACATTCAGCACCCACCCGCTATCAAGGCAGCTGCCTATCATGTCATGCCCTACCTGCACAGGTGTGCTGGCTACTCAAATGATCCAATTAAGGAGGCCATTTAGTCAGCAGCAGCAGAAGTCCTGTGCCTGGACGCTCCAACAGGGGCCAGACACAAGCAGAAGCAGAAGCAGCAGAAGCAGCAGCAGCACCACCTTTTGTTTTTTGGCTGCAGCAGCAGCAAGGCCCACAGGGCTGGCTAGCTGGCTAGCCAGCAAGCAGGTAGCAATGAAAGTAGGAATCTTTCTTTTTAACCCTGTAAGGGGGTGGTGCACTGTACCCGAAGATACTGCCATATCGGGTCAATGCATAGGGCGACGGAAGCAAGCTTCGAAATCGGCCCCCGTTCTCAAAAATCCATTTAATATATGGTCCCCAGATAGGGGACGTATCAGATATTAAACTGATAAGAACAGATACTACACTTGATCTTAGCCAAAAGGCCGAGAAGCGATAACCGTGAAAGGGGCGGGCCCAACAAGGTCCCCTTCATGGGCACTATCACTGCTTGCTGTCAGGGAGGCTGCCAGACAATTTTCCATGCACACTCTGGGCTGGGGGGCAGTCAACCACCAGTACACACAGCAGAACCTAAACCCATACCATTATTGCTAAGCAGCAAGACAGGGGCCCATTGCACTCCCACGGGGCCTTTTTAAATGCAATCCATAACCCGGATTTGCCAGGAACCCTTCTTACTCCTCCTACTTGCATGTGACACTGGGCTTAGGATCTGCATAGGAAACACACACACAAGCACACACCTACCTTTGTTGCCTGCAGATGCCTCCTTGGCTGTCCCCAAACGGTATCAAACCAACACCCACGGGAAGCTGTAAGCATAGAGGACATGCCTGCACCCCATTGGACTTACCTGTGTGGGTTAAATCCGGGTTATTTGACAACCTATGGCGGTGATGGTTCTGCTCAGGCAGAGCAGTGCTGATGCTCCTCATAAAGCTGTCGCTGCTGTGAAGGTTCTAGGTGACATCACAAATCCCTATGGTTACATACACAACAAAGCTGGGTTGTTGTTGTTTACACTCTGCAAGGCCTGTGGAAGTGAGTGACATCATAGCACTGTAGTTCTGAGGGTTCTAGATGGATGCAACAATCTCCTGTTGCTTCTATGAAGGCCATAATAGACGACATCACCAAACAGCTCCATAGTCACATACACAGCAAAGGAGAGATGTTGTTTACACCTAGTGATGTCAGTGGTATTGAGTGACATCACAGCACAGTGCTAAGGCTCCTGGGCCTGGACACAGCAGCGGCTGCAATATCTCAACGGAGAATACGTTTATATATATGTGTGTGTGTGCGCGTATATATATATATATATATATATATATATATATATATATATATATATTTCTCCGCCGAAATCACTTTTAAACCCATTTCCACCTTTTTTTCCCTTCTCTTCCTCTTACTTTTTTTTCACGTTTTTTTACGTTTTTCTCCTTTTCGCCTCTTTTCTGGGCGTATTATTCTTCTTTTTCTTCTTTTTTTTCGTCTAATGCATACCCCATCAGTGCAGCAATGCTTATTCAATACCGCCAGCAGATGGAGACACTGGGGGATAATTTTCTAAGGATTTATACTGATTTTTCCTGTCTGAATTTGTCGCACAGAAAGTTGCAGGCCAAATATGTGTGACATTTCTGCGACTTTAGCTTCTAGAGCATTTTTACAACATTATACATAGGTGCTGAATACATAAAAAGCGACTGTTCAGCGACAGACAAGTCGCATCGGCTGAAAGTAGGCCAGAATGTCAGTCCATGTTGGAGCAGGTTTAGATACAGTCTAAAGTATAGATCTCAAAGTCTGTGCACAGAATTTAGCAAGGGCCTCGCACCTTCTGATGCATCAGGTAGGTGCACAATAGCATAGCCTAACCCTCTGTACTTTGGTCTATATTGATGCGGGACATAGACAGCCAGCTGATGACCAATCCATTAGTGCAATGGATGGCTGGAAGCATTTGTCTTTGCCTTTGCAATACCACAGAAGCAATGCATGGTCAATGTACAGCAATGACACACCTGTGTGAACAGCCAGGAGACCCCCCCCCCCCATGTTATGTTACATAGTTACATAGTTAGTACGGTCGAAAAAAGACATATGTCCATCACGTTCAACCAGGGAATTAAGGGGTAGGGGTGTGGCGCGATATTGGGGAAGGGATGAGATTTTATATTTCTTCATAAGCATTAATCTTATTTTGTCAATTAGGAACATTCAGCACCCACCCGCTATCAAGGCAGCTGCCTATCATGTCATGCCCTACCTGCACAGGTGTGCTGGCTACTCAAATGATCCAATTAAGGAGGCCATTTAGTCAGCAGCAGCAGAAGTCCTGTGCCTGGACGCTCCAACAGGGGCCAGACACAAGCAGAAGCAGAAGCAGCAGAAGCAGCAGCAGCACCACCTTTTGTTTTTTGGCTGCAGCAGCAGCAAGGCCCACAGGGCTGGCTAGCTGGCTAGCCAGCAAGCAGGTAGCAATGAAAGTAGGAATCTTTCTTTTTAACCCTGTAAGGGGGTGGTGCACTGTACCCGAAGATACTGCCATATCGGGTCAATGCATAGGGCGACGGAAGCAAGCTTCGAAATCGGCCCCCGTTCTCAAAAATCCATTTAATATATGGTCCCCAGATAGGGGACGTATCAGATATTAAACTGATAAGAACAGATACTACACTTGATCTTAGCCAAAAGGCCGAGAAGCGATAACCGTGAAAGGGGCGGGCCCAACAAGGTCCCCTTCATGGGCACTATCACTGCTTGCTGTCAGGGAGGCTGCCAGACAATTTTCCATGCACACTCTGGGCTGGGGGGCAGTCAACCACCAGTACACACAGCAGAACCTAAACCCATACCATTATTGCTAAGCAGCAAGACAGGGGCCCATTGCACTCCCACGGGGCCTTTTTAAATGCAATCCATAACCCGGATTTGCCAGGAACCCTTCTTACTCCTCCTACTTGCATGTGACACTGGGCTTAGGATCTGCATAGGAAACACACACACAAGCACACACCTACCTTTGTTGCCTGCAGATGCCTCCTTGGCTGTCCCCAAACGGTATCAAACCAACACCCACGGGAAGCTGTAAGCATAGAGGACATGCCTGCACCCCATTGGACTTACCTGTGTGGGTTAAATCCGGGTTATTTGACAACCTATGGCGGTGATGGTTCTGCTCAGGCAGAGCAGTGCTGATGCTCCTCATAAAGCTGTCGCTGCTGTGAAGGTTCTAGGTGACATCACAAATCCCTATGGTTACATACACAACAAAGCTGGGTTGTTGTTGTTTACACTCTGCAAGGCCTGTGGAAGTGAGTGACATCATAGCACTGTAGTTCTGAGGGTTCTAGATGGATGCAACAATCTCCTGTTGCTTCTATGAAGGCCATAATAGACGACATCACCAAACAGCTCCATAGTCACATACACAGCAAAGGAGAGATGTTGTTTACACCTAGTGATGTCAGTGGTATTGAGTGACATCACAGCACAGTGCTAAGGCTCCTGGGCCTGGACACAGCAGCGGCTGCAATATCTCAACGGAGAATACGTTTATATATATGTGTGTGTGTGCGCGTATATATATATATATATATATATATATATATATATATATATATATATTTCTCCGCCGAAATCACTTTTAAACCCATTTCCACCTTTTTTTCCCTTCTCTTCCTCTTACTTTTTTTTCACGTTTTTTTACGTTTTTCTCCTTTTCGCCTCTTTTCTGGGCGTATTATTCTTCTTTTTCTTCTTTTTTTTCGTCTAATGCATACCCCATCAGTGCAGCAATGCTTATTCAATACCGCCAGCAGATGGAGACACTGGGGGATAATTTTCTAAGGATTTATACTGATTTTTCCTGTCTGAATTTGTCGCACAGAAAGTTGCAGGCCAAATATGTGTGACATTTCTGCGACTTTAGCTTCTAGAGCATTTTTACAACATTATACATAGGTGCTGAATACATAAAAAGCGACTGTTCAGCGACAGACAAGTCGCATCGGCTGAAAGTAGGCCAGAATGTCAGTCCATGTTGGAGCAGGTTTAGATACAGTCTAAAGTATAGATCTCAAAGTCTGTGCACAGAATTTAGCAAGGGCCTCGCACCTTCTGATGCATCAGGTAGGTGCACAATAGCATAGCCTAACCCTCTGTACTTTGGTCTATATTGATGCGGGACATAGACAGCCAGCTGATGACCAATCCATTAGTGCAATGGATGGCTGGAAGCATTTGTCTTTGCCTTTGCAATACCACAGAAGCAATGCATGGTCAATGTACAGCAATGACACACCTGTGTGAACAGCCAGGAGACCCCCCCCCCCCCATGTTATGTTACATAGTTACATAGTTAGTACGGTCGAAAAAAGACATATGTCCATCACGTTCAACCAGGGAATTAAGGGGTAGGGGTGTGGCGCGATATTGGGGAAGGGATGAGATTTTATATTTCTTCATAAGCATTAATCTTATTTTGTCAATTAGGAACATTCAGCACCCACCCGCTATCAAGGCAGCTGCCTATCATGTCATGCCCTACCTGCACAGGTGTGCTGGCTACTCAAATGATCCAATTAAGGAGGCCATTTAGTCAGCAGCAGCAGAAGTCCTGTGCCTGGACGCTCCAACAGGGGCCAGACACAAGCAGAAGCAGAAGCAGCAGAAGCAGCAGCAGCACCACCTTTTGTTTTTTGGCTGCAGCAGCAGCCAAGGCCCACAGGGCTGGCTAGCTGGCTAGCCAGCAAGCAGGTAGCAATGAAAGTAGGAATCTTTCTTTTTAACCCTGTAAGGGGGTGGTGCACTGTACCCGAAGATACTGCCATATCGGGTCAATGCATAGGGCGACGGAAGCAAGCTTCGAAATCGGCCCCCGTTCTCAAAAATCCATTTAATATATGGTCCCCAGATAGGGGACGTATCAGATATTAAACTGATAAGAACAGATACTACACTTGATCTTAGCCAAAAGGCCGAGAAGCGATAACCGTGAAAGGGGCGGGCCCAACAAGGTCCCCTTCATGGGCACTATCACTGCTTGCTGTCAGGGAGGCTGCCAGACAATTTTCCATGCACACTCTGGGCTGGGGGGCAGTCAACCACCAGTACACACAGCAGAACCTAAACCCATACCATTATTGCTAAGCAGCAAGACAGGGGCCCATTGCACTCCCACGGGGCCTTTTTAAATGCAATCCATAACCCGGATTTGCCAGGAACCCTTCTTACTCCTCCTACTTGCATGTGACACTGGGCTTAGGATCTGCATAGGAAACACACACACAAGCACACACCTACCTTTGTTGCCTGCAGATGCCTCCTTGGCTGTCCCCAAACGGTATCAAACCAACACCCACGGGAAGCTGTAAGCATAGAGGACATGCCTGCACCCCATTGGACTTACCTGTGTGGGTTAAATCCGGGTTATTTGACAACCTATGGCGGTGATGGTTCTGCTCAGGCAGAGCAGTGCTGATGCTCCTCATAAAGCTGTCGCTGCTGTGAAGGTTCTAGGTGACATCACAAATCCCTATGGTTACATACACAACAAAGCTGGGTTGTTGTTGTTTACACTCTGCAAGGCCTGTGGAAGTGAGTGACATCATAGCACTGTAGTTCTGAGGGTTCTAGATGGATGCAACAATCTCCTGTTGCTTCTATGAAGGCCATAATAGACGACATCACCAAACAGCTCCATAGTCACATACACAGCAAAGGAGAGATGTTGTTTACACCTAGTGATGTCAGTGGTATTGAGTGACATCACAGCACAGTGCTAAGGCTCCTGGGCCTGGACACAGCAGCGGCTGCAATATCTCAACGGAGAATACGTTTATATATATGTGTGTGTGTGCGCGTATATATATATATATATATATATATATATATATATATATATATATATATTCTCCGCCGAAATCACTTTTAAACCCATTTCCACCTTTTTTTCCCTTCTCTTCCTCTTACTTTTTTTTCACGTTTTTTTACGTTTTTCTCCTTTTCGCCTCTTTTCTGGGCGTATTATTCTTCTTTTTCTTCTTTTTTTTCGTCTAATGCATACCCCATCAGTGCAGCAATGCTTATTCAATACCGCCAGCAGATGGAGACACTGGGGGATAATTTTCTAAGGATTTATACTGATTTTTCCTGTCTGAATTTGTCGCACAGAAAGTTGCAGGCCAAATATGTGTGACATTTCTGCGACTTTAGCTTCTAGAGCATTTTTACAACATTATACATAGGTGCTGAATACATAAAAAGCGACTGTTCAGCGACAGACAAGTCGCATCGGCTGAAAGTAGGCCAGAATGTCAGTCCATGTTGGAGCAGGTTTAGATACAGTCTAAAGTATAGATCTCAAAGTCTGTGCACAGAATTTAGCAAGGGCCTCGCACCTTCTGATGCATCAGGTAGGTGCACAATAGCATAGCCTAACCCTCTGTACTTTGGTCTATATTGATGCGGGACATAGACAGCCAGCTGATGACCAATCCATTAGTGCAATGGATGGCTGGAAGCATTTGTCTTTGCCTTTGCAATACCACAGAAGCAATGCATGGTCAATGTACAGCAATGACACACCTGTGTGAACAGCCAGGAGACCCCCCCCCCCCCATGTTATGTTACATAGTTACATAGTTAGTACGGTCGAAAAAAGACATATGTCCATCACGTTCAACCAGGGAATTAAGGGGTAGGGGTGTGGCGCGATATTGGGGAAGGGATGAGATTTTATATTTCTTCATAAGCATTAATCTTATTTTGTCAATTAGGAACATTCAGCACCCACCCGCTATCAAGGCAGCTGCCTATCATGTCATGCCCTACCTGCACAGGTGTGCTGGCTACTCAAATGATCCAATTAAGGAGGCCATTTAGTCAGCAGCAGCAGAAGTCCTGTGCCTGGACGCTCCAACAGGGGCCAGACACAAGCAGAAGCAGAAGCAGCAGAAGCAGCAGCAGCACCACCTTTTGTTTTTTGGCTGCAGCAGCAGCAAGGCCCACAGGGCTGGCTAGCTGGCTAGCCAGCAAGCAGGTAGCAATGAAAGTAGGAATCTTTCTTTTTAACCCTGTAAGGGGGTGGTGCACTGTACCCGAAGATACTGCCATATCGGGTCAATGCATAGGGCGACGGAAGCAAGCTTCGAAATCGGCCCCCGTTCTCAAAAATCCATTTAATATATGGTCCCCAGATAGGGGACGTATCAGATATTAAACTGATAAGAACAGATACTACACTTGATCTTAGCCAAAAGGCCGAGAAGCGATAACCGTGAAAGGGGCGGGCCCAACAAGGTCCCCTTCATGGGCACTATCACTGCTTGCTGTCAGGGAGGCTGCCAGACAATTTTCCATGCACACTCTGGGCTGGGGGGCAGTCAACCACCAGTACACACAGCAGAACCTAAACCCATACCATTATTGCTAAGCAGCAAGACAGGGGCCCATTGCACTCCCACGGGGCCTTTTTAAATGCAATCCATAACCCGGATTTGCCAGGAACCCTTCTTACTCCTCCTACTTGCATGTGACACTGGGCTTAGGATCTGCATAGGAAACACACACACAAGCACACACCTACCTTTGTTGCCTGCAGATGCCTCCTTGGCTGTCCCCAAACGGTATCAAACCAACACCCACGGGAAGCTGTAAGCATAGAGGACATGCCTGCACCCCATTGGACTTACCTGTGTGGGTTAAATCCGGGTTATTTGACAACCTATGGCGGTGATGGTTCTGCTCAGGCAGAGCAGTGCTGATGCTCCTCATAAAGCTGTCGCTGCTGTGAAGGTTCTAGGTGACATCACAAATCCCTATGGTTACATACACAACAAAGCTGGGTTGTTGTTGTTTACACTCTGCAAGGCCTGTGGAAGTGAGTGACATCATAGCACTGTAGTTCTGAGGGTTCTAGATGGATGCAACAATCTCCTGTTGCTTCTATGAAGGCCATAATAGACGACATCACCAAACAGCTCCATAGTCACATACACAGCAAAGGAGAGATGTTGTTTACACCTAGTGATGTCAGTGGTATTGAGTGACATCACAGCACAGTGCTAAGGCTCCTGGGCCTGGACACAGCAGCGGCTGCAATATCTCAACGGAGAATACGTTTATATATATGTGTGTGTGTGCGCGTATATATATATATATATATATATATATATATATATATATATATATATTTCTCCGCCGAAATCACTTTTAAACCCATTTCCACCTTTTTTTCCCTTCTCTTCCTCTTACTTTTTTTTCACGTTTTTTTACGTTTTTCTCCTTTTCGCCTCTTTTCTGGGCGTATTATTCTTCTTTTTCTTCTTTTTTTTCGTCTAATGCATACCCCATCAGTGCAGCAATGCTTATTCAATACCGCCAGCAGATGGAGACACTGGGGGATAATTTTCTAAGGATTTATACTGATTTTTCCTGTCTGATTTGTCGCACAGAAAGTTGCAGGCCAAATATGTGTGACATTTCTGCGACTTTAGCTTCTAGAGCATTTTTACAACATTATACATAGGTGCTGAATACATAAAAAGCGACTGTTCAGCGACAGACAAGTCGCATCGGCTGAAAGTAGGCCAGAATGTCAGTCCATGTTGGAGCAGGTTTAGATACAGTCTAAAGTATAGATCTCAAAGTCTGTGCACAGAATTTAGCAAGGGCCTCGCACCTTCTGATGCATCAGGTAGGTGCACAATAGCATAGCCTAACCCTCTGTACTTTGGTCTATATTGATGCGGGACATAGACAGCCAGCTGATGACCAATCCATTAGTGCAATGGATGGCTGGAAGCATTTGTCTTTGCCTTTGCAATACCACAGAAGCAATGCATGGTCAATGTACAGCAATGACACACCTGTGTGAACAGCCAGGAGACCCCCCCCCCCCCATGTTATGTTACATAGTTACATAGTTAGTACGGTCGAAAAAAGACATATGTCCATCACGTTCAACCAGGGAATTAAGGGGTAGGGGTGTGGCGCGATATTGGGGAAGGGATGAGATTTTATATTTCTTCATAAGCATTAATCTTATTTTGTCAATTAGGAACATTCAGCACCCACCCGCTATCAAGGCAGCTGCCTATCATGTCATGCCCTACCTGCACAGGTGTGCTGGCTACTCAAATGATCCAATTAAGGAGGCCATTTAGTCAGCAGCAGCAGAAGTCCTGTGCCTGGACGCTCCAACAGGGGCCAGACACAAGCAGAAGCAGAAGCAGCAGAAGCAGCAGCAGCACCACCTTTTGTTTTTTGGCTGCAGCAGCAGCAAGGCCCACAGGGCTGGCTAGCTGGCTAGCCAGCAAGCAGGTAGCAATGAAAGTAGGAATCTTTCTTTTTAACCCTGTAAGGGGGTGGTGCACTGTACCCGAAGATACTGCCATATCGGGTCAATGCATAGGGCGACGGAAGCAAGCTTCGAAATCGGCCCCCGTTCTCAAAAATCCATTTAATATATGGTCCCCAGATAGGGGACGTATCAGATATTAAACTGATAAGAACAGATACTACACTTGATCTTAGCCAAAAGGCCGAGAAGCGATAACCGTGAAAGGGGCGGGCCCAACAAGGTCCCCTTCATGGGCACTATCACTGCTTGCTGTCAGGGAGGCTGCCAGACAATTTTCCATGCACACTCTGGGCTGGGGGGCAGTCAACCACCAGTACACACAGCAGAACCTAAACCCATACCATTATTGCTAAGCAGCAAGACAGGGGCCCATTGCACTCCCACGGGGCCTTTTTAAATGCAATCCATAACCCGGATTTGCCAGGAACCCTTCTTACTCCTCCTACTTGCATGTGACACTGGGCTTAGGATCTGCATAGGAAACACACACACAAGCACACACCTACCTTTGTTGCCTGCAGATGCCTCCTTGGCTGTCCCCAAACGGTATCAAACCAACACCCACGGGAAGCTGTAAGCATAGAGGACATGCCTGCACCCCATTGGACTTACCTGTGTGGGTTAAATCCGGGTTATTTGACAACCTATGGCGGTGATGGTTCTGCTCAGGCAGAGCAGTGCTGATGCTCCTCATAAAGCTGTCGCTGCTGTGAAGGTTCTAGGTGACATCACAAATCCCTATGGTTACATACACAACAAAGCTGGGTTGTTGTTGTTTACACTCTGCAAGGCCTGTGGAAGTGAGTGACATCATAGCACTGTAGTTCTGAGGGTTCTAGATGGATGCAACAATCTCCTGTTGCTTCTATGAAGGCCATAATAGACGACATCACCAAACAGCTCCATAGTCACATACACAGCAAAGGAGAGATGTTGTTTACACCTAGTGATGTCAGTGGTATTGAGTGACATCACAGCACAGTGCTAAGGCTCCTGGGCCTGGACACAGCAGCGGCTGCAATATCTCAACGGAGAATACGTTTATATATATGTGTGTGTGTGCGCGTATATATATATATATATATAGTATATATATATATATATATATATATATTTCTCCGCCGAAATCACTTTTAAACCCATTTCCACCTTTTTTTCCCTTCTCTTCCTCTTACTTTTTTTTCACGTTTTTTTACGTTTTTCTCCTTTTCGCCTCTTTTCTGGGCGTATTATTCTTCTTTTTCTTCTTTTTTTTCGTCTAATGCATACCCCATCAGTGCAGCAATGCTTATTCAATACCGCCAGCAGATGGAGACACTGGGGGATAATTTTCTAAGGATTTATACTGATTTTTCCTGTCTGAATTTGTCGCACAGAAAGTTGCAGGCCAAATATGTGTGACATTTCTGCGACTTTAGCTTCTAGAGCATTTTTACAACATTATACATAGGTGCTGAATACATAAAAAGCGACTGTTCAGCGACAGACAAGTCGCATCGGCTGAAAGTAGGCCAGAATGTCAGTCCATGTTGGAGCAGGTTTAGATACAGTCTAAAGTATAGATCTCAAAGTCTGTGCACAGAATTTAGCAAGGGCCTCGCACCTTCTGATGCATCAGGTAGGTGCACAATAGCATAGCCTAACCCTCTGTACTTTGGTCTATATTGATGCGGGACATAGACAGCCAGCTGATGACCAATCCATTAGTGCAATGGATGGCTGGAAGCATTTGTCTTTGCCTTTGCAATACCACAGAAGCAATGCATGGTCAATGTACAGCAATGACACACCTGTGTGAACAGCCAGGAGACCCCCCCCCCCCATGTTATGTTACATAGTTACATAGTTAGTACGGTCGAAAAAAGACATATGTCCATCACGTTCAACCAGGGAATTAAGGGGTAGGGGTGTGGCGCGATATTGGGGAAGGGATGAGATTTTATATTTCTTCATAAGCATTAATCTTATTTTGTCAATTAGGAACATTCAGCACCCACCCGCTATCAAGGCAGCTGCCTATCATGTCATGCCCTACCTGCACAGGTGTGCTGGCTACTCAAATGATCCAATTAAGGAGGCCATTTAGTCAGCAGCAGCAGAAGTCCTGTGCCTGGACGCTCCAACAGGGGCCAGACACAAGCAGAAGCAGAAGCAGCAGAAGCAGCAGCAGCACCACCTTTTGTTTTTTGGCTGCAGCAGCAGCAAGGCCCACAGGGCTGGCTAGCTGGCTAGCCAGCAAGCAGGTAGCAATGAAAGTAGGAATCTTTCTTTTTAACCCTGTAAGGGGGTGGTGCACTGTACCCGAAGATACTGCCATATCGGGTCAATGCATAGGGCGACGGAAGCAAGCTTCGAAATCGGCCCCCGTTCTCAAAAATCCATTTAATATATGGTCCCCAGATAGGGGACGTATCAGATATTAAACTGATAAGAACAGATACTACACTTGATCTTAGCCAAAAGGCCGAGAAGCGATAACCGTGAAAGGGGCGGGCCCAACAAGGTCCCCTTCATGGGCACTATCACTGCTTGCTGTCAGGGAGGCTGCCAGACAATTTTCCATGCACACTCTGGGCTGGGGGGCAGTCAACCACCAGTACACACAGCAGAACCTAAACCCATACCATTATTGCTAAGCAGCAAGACAGGGGCCCATTGCACTCCCACGGGGCCTTTTTAAATGCAATCCATAACCCGGATTTGCCAGGAACCCTTCTTACTCCTCCTACTTGCATGTGACACTGGGCTTAGGATCTGCATAGGAAACACACACACAAGCACACACCTACCTTTGTTGCCTGCAGATGCCTCCTTGGCTGTCCCCAAACGGTATCAAACCAACACCCACGGGAAGCTGTAAGCATAGAGGACATGCCTGCACCCCATTGGACTTACCTGTGTGGGTTAAATCCGGGTTATTTGACAACCTATGGCGGTGATGGTTCTGCTCAGGCAGAGCAGTGCTGATGCTCCTCATAAAGCTGTCGCTGCTGTGAAGGTTCTAGGTGACATCACAAATCCCTATGGTTACATACACAACAAAGCTGGGTTGTTGTTGTTTACACTCTGCAAGGCCTGTGGAAGTGAGTGACATCATAGCACTGTAGTTCTGAGGGTTCTAGATGGATGCAACAATCTCCTGTTGCTTCTATGAAGGCCATAATAGACGACATCACCAAACAGCTCCATAGTCACATACACAGCAAGCAAAGGAGAGATGTTGTTTACACCTAGTGATGTCAGTGGTATTGAGTGACATCACAGCACAGTGCTAAGGCTCCTGGGCCTGGACACAGCAGCGGCTGCAATATCTCAACGGAGAATACGTTTATATATATGTGTGTGTGTGCGCGTATATATATATATATATATATATATATATATATATATATATATATTCTCCGCCGAAATCACTTTTAAACCCATTTCCACCTTTTTTTCCCTTCTCTTCCTCTTACTTTTTTTTCACGTTTTTTTACGTTTTTCTCCTTTTCGCCTCTTTTCTGGGCGTATTATTCTTCTTTTTCTTCTTTTTTTTCGTCTAATGCATACCCCATCAGTGCAGCAATGCTTATTCAATACCGCCAGCAGATGGAGACACTGGGGGATAATTTTCTAAGGATTTATACTGATTTTTCCTGTCTGAATTTGTCGCACAGAAAGTTGCAGGCCAAATATGTGTGACATTTCTGCGACTTTAGCTTCTAGAGCATTTTTACAACATTATACATAGGTGCTGAATACATAAAAAGCGACTGTTCAGCGACAGACAAGTCGCATCGGCTGAAAGTAGGCCAGAATGTCAGTCCATGTTGGAGCAGGTTTAGATACAGTCTAAAGTATAGATCTCAAAGTCTGTGCACAGAATTTAGCAAGGGCCTCGCACCTTCTGATGCATCAGGTAGGTGCACAATAGCATAGCCTAACCCTCTGTACTTTGGTCTATATTGATGCGGGACATAGACAGCCAGCTGATGACCAATCCATTAGTGCAATGGATGGCTGGAAGCATTTGTCTTTGCCTTTGCAATACCACAGAAGCAATGCATGGTCAATGTACAGCAATGACACACCTGTGTGAACAGCCAGGAGACCCCCCCCCCCCATGTTATGTTACATAGTTACATAGTTAGTACGGTCGAAAAAAGACATATGTCCATCACGTTCAACCAGGGAATTAAGGGGTAGGGGTGTGGCGCGATATTGGGGAAGGGATGAGATTTTATATTTCTTCATAAGCATTAATCTTATTTTGTCAATTAGGAACATTCAGCACCCACCCGCTATCAAGGCAGCTGCCTATCATGTCATGCCCTACCTGCACAGGTGTGCTGGCTACTCAAATGATCCAATTAAGGAGGCCATTTAGTCAGCAGCAGCAGAAGTCCTGTGCCTGGACGCTCCAACAGGGGCCAGACACAAGCAGAAGCAGAAGCAGCAGAAGCAGCAGCAGCACCACCTTTTGTTTTTTGGCTGCAGCAGCAGCAAGGCCCACAGGGCTGGCTAGCTGGCTAGCCAGCAAGCAGGTAGCAATGAAAGTAGGAATCTTTCTTTTTAACCCTGTAAGGGGGTGGTGCACTGTACCCGAAGATACTGCCATATCGGGTCAATGCATAGGGCGACGGAAGCAAGCTTCGAAATCGGCCCCCGTTCTCAAAAATCCATTTAATATATGGTCCCCAGATAGGGGACGTATCAGATATTAAACTGATAAGAACAGATACTACACTTGATCTTAGCCAAAAGGCCGAGAAGCGATAACCGTGAAAGGGGCGGGCCCAACAAGGTCCCCTTCATGGGCACTATCACTGCTTGCTGTCAGGGAGGCTGCCAGACAATTTTCCATGCACACTCTGGGCTGGGGGGCAGTCAACCACCAGTACACACAGCAGAACCTAAACCCATACCATTATTGCTAAGCAGCAAGACAGGGGCCCATTGCACTCCCACGGGGCCTTTTTAAATGCAATCCATAACCCGGATTTGCCAGGAACCCTTCTTACTCCTCCTACTTGCATGTGACACTGGGCTTAGGATCTGCATAGGAAACACACACACAAGCACACACCTACCTTTGTTGCCTGCAGATGCCTCCTTGGCTGTCCCCAAACGGTATCAAACCAACACCCACGGGAAGCTGTAAGCATAGAGGACATGCCTGCACCCCATTGGACTTACCTGTGTGGGTTAAATCCGGGTTATTTGACAACCTATGGCGGTGATGGTTCTGCTCAGGCAGAGCAGTGCTGATGCTCCTCATAAAGCTGTCGCTGCTGTGAAGGTTCTAGGTGACATCACAAATCCCTATGGTTACATACACAACAAAGCTGGGTTGTTGTTGTTTACACTCTGCAAGGCCTGTGGAAGTGAGTGACATCATAGCACTGTAGTTCTGAGGGTTCTAGATGGATGCAACAATCTCCTGTTGCTTCTATGAAGGCCATAATAGACGACATCACCAAACAGCTCCATAGTCACATACACAGCAAAGGAGAGATGTTGTTTACACCTAGTGATGTCAGTGGTATTGAGTGACATCACAGCACAGTGCTAAGGCTCCTGGGCCTGGACACAGCAGCGGCTGCAATATCTCAACGGAGAATACGTTTATATATATGTGTGTGTGTGCGCGTATATATATATATATATATATATATATATATATATATATATATATTTCTCCGCCGAAATCACTTTTAAACCCATTTCCACCTTTTTTTCCCTTCTCTTCCTCTTACTTTTTTTTCACGTTTTTTTACGTTTTTCTCCTTTTCGCCTCTTTTCTGGGCGTATTATTCTTCTTTTTCTTCTTTTTTTTCGTCTAATGCATACCCCATCAGTGCAGCAATGCTTATTCAATACCGCCAGCAGATGGAGACACTGGGGGATAATTTTCTAAGGATTTATACTGATTTTTCCTGTCTGAATTTGTCGCACAGAAAGTTGCAGGCCAAATATGTGTGACATTTCTGCGACTTTAGCTTCTAGAGCATTTTTACAACATTATACATAGGTGCTGAATACATAAAAAGCGACTGTTCAGCGACAGACAAGTCGCATCGGCTGAAAGTAGGCCAGAATGTCAGTCCATGTTGGAGCAGGTTTAGATACAGTCTAAAGTATAGATCTCAAAGTCTGTGCACAGAATTTAGCAAGGGCCTCGCACCTTCTGATGCATCAGGTAGGTGCACAATAGCATAGCCTAACCCTCTGTACTTTGGTCTATATTGATGCGGGACATAGACAGCCAGCTGATGACCAATCCATTAGTGCAATGGATGGCTGGAAGCATTTGTCTTTGCCTTTGCAATACCACAGAAGCAATGCATGGTCAATGTACAGCAATGACACACCTGTGTGAACAGCCAGGAGACCCCCCCCCCCCATGTTATGTTACATAGTTACATAGTTAGTACGGTCGAAAAAAGACATATGTCCATCACGTTCAACCAGGGAATTAAGGGGTAGGGGTGTGGCGCGATATTGGGGAAGGGATGAGATTTTATATTTCTTCATAAGCATTAATCTTATTTTGTCAATTAGGAACATTCAGCACCCACCCGCTATCAAGGCAGCTGCCTATCATGTCATGCCCTACCTGCACAGGTGTGCTGGCTACTCAAATGATCCAATTAAGGAGGCCATTTAGTCAGCAGCAGCAGAAGTCCTGTGCCTGGACGCTCCAACAGGGGCCAGACACAAGCAGAAGCAGAAGCAGCAGAAGCAGCAGCAGCACCACCTTTTGTTTTTTGGCTGCAGCAGCAGCAAGGCCCACAGGGCTGGCTAGCTGGCTAGCCAGCAAGCAGGTAGCAATGAAAGTAGGAATCTTTCTTTTTAACCCTGTAAGGGGGTGGTGCACTGTACCCGAAGATACTGCCATATCGGGTCAATGCATAGGGCGACGGAAGCAAGCTTCGAAATCGGCCCCCGTTCTCAAAAATCCATTTAATATATGGTCCCCAGATAGGGGACGTATCAGATATTAAACTGATAAGAACAGATACTACACTTGATCTTAGCCAAAAGGCCGAGAAGCGATAACCGTGAAAGGGGCGGGCCCAACAAGGTCCCCTTCATGGGCACTATCACTGCTTGCTGTCAGGGAGGCTGCCAGACAATTTTCCATGCACACTCTGGGCTGGGGGGCAGTCAACCACCAGTACACACAGCAGAACCTAAACCCATACCATTATTGCTAAGCAGCAAGACAGGGGCCCATTGCACTCCCACGGGGCCTTTTTAAATGCAATCCATAACCCGGATTTGCCAGGAACCCTTCTTACTCCTCCTACTTGCATGTGACACTGGGCTTAGGATCTGCATAGGAAACACACACACAAGCACACACCTACCTTTGTTGCCTGCAGATGCCTCCTTGGCTGTCCCCAAACGGTATCAAACCAACACCCACGGGAAGCTGTAAGCATAGAGGACATGCCTGCACCCCATTGGACTTACCTGTGTGGGTTAAATCCGGGTTATTTGACAACCTATGGCGGTGATGGTTCTGCTCAGGCAGAGCAGTGCTGATGCTCCTCATAAAGCTGTCGCTGCTGTGAAGGTTCTAGGTGACATCACAAATCCCTATGGTTACATACACAACAAAGCTGGGTTGTTGTTGTTTACACTCTGCAAGGCCTGTGGAAGTGAGTGACATCATAGCACTGTAGTTCTGAGGGTTCTAGATGGATGCAACAATCTCCTGTTGCTTCTATGAAGGCCATAATAGACGACATCACCAAACAGCTCCATAGTCACATACACAGCAAAGGAGAGATGTTGTTTACACCTAGTGATGTCAGTGGTATTGAGTGACATCACAGCACAGTGCTAAGGCTCCTGGGCCTGGACACAGCAGCGGCTGCAATATCTCAACGGAGAATACGTTTATATATATGTGTGTGTGTGCGCGTATATATATATATATATATATATATATATATATATATATATATATATATTTCTCCGCCGAAATCACTTTTAAACCCATTTCCACCTTTTTTTCCCTTCTCTTCCTCTTACTTTTTTTTCACGTTTTTTTACGTTTTTCTCCTTTTCGCCTCTTTTCTGGGCGTATTATTCTTCTTTTTCTTCTTTTTTTTCGTCTAATGCATACCCCATCAGTGCAGCAATGCTTATTCAATACCGCCAGCAGATGGAGACACTGGGGGATAATTTTCTAAGGATTTATACTGATTTTTCCTGTCTGAATTTGTCGCACAGAAAGTTGCAGGCCAAATATGTGTGACATTTCTGCGACTTTAGCTTCTAGAGCATTTTTACAACATTATACATAGGTGCTGAATACATAAAAAGCGACTGTTCAGCGACAGACAAGTCGCATCGGCTGAAAGTAGGCCAGAATGTCAGTCCATGTTGGAGCAGGTTTAGATACAGTCTAAAGTATAGATCTCAAAGTCTGTGCACAGAATTTAGCAAGGGCCTCGCACCTTCTGATGCATCAGGTAGGTGCACAATAGCATAGCCTAACCCTCTGTACTTTGGTCTATATTGATGCGGGACATAGACAGCCAGCTGATGACCAATCCATTAGTGCAATGGATGGCTGGAAGCATTTGTCTTTGCCTTTGCAATACCACAGAAGCAATGCATGGTCAATGTACAGCAATGACACACCTGTGTGAACAGCCAGGAGACCCCCCCCCCCCATGTTATGTTACATAGTTACATAGTTAGTACGGTCGAAAAAAGACATATGTCCATCACGTTCAACCAGGGAATTAAGGGGTAGGGGTGTGGCGCGATATTGGGGAAGGGATGAGATTTTATATTTCTTCATAAGCATTAATCTTATTTTGTCAATTAGGAACATTCAGCACCCACCCGCTATCAAGGCAGCTGCCTATCATGTCATGCCCTACCTGCACAGGTGTGCTGGCTACTCAAATGATCCAATTAAGGAGGCCATTTAGTCAGCAGCAGCAGAAGTCCTGTGCCTGGACGCTCCAACAGGGGCCAGACACAAGCAGAAGCAGAAGCAGCAGAAGCAGCAGCAGCACCACCTTTTGTTTTTTGGCTGCAGCAGCAGCAAGGCCCACAGGGCTGGCTAGCTGGCTAGCCAGCAAGCAGGTAGCAATGAAAGTAGGAATCTTTCTTTTTAACCCTGTAAGGGGGTGGTGCACTGTACCCGAAGATACTGCCATATCGGGTCAATGCATAGGGCGACGGAAGCAAGCTTCGAAATCGGCCCCCGTTCTCAAAAATCCATTTAATATATGGTCCCCAGATAGGGGACGTATCAGATATTAAACTGATAAGAACAGATACTACACTTGATCTTAGCCAAAAGGCCGAGAAGCGATAACCGTGAAAGGGGCGGGCCCAACAAGGTCCCCTTCATGGGCACTATCACTGCTTGCTGTCAGGGAGGCTGCCAGACAATTTTCCATGCACACTCTGGGCTGGGGGGCAGTCAACCACCAGTACACACAGCAGAACCTAAACCCATACCATTATTGCTAAGCAGCAAGACAGGGGCCCATTGCACTCCCACGGGGCCTTTTTAAATGCAATCCATAACCCGGATTTGCCAGGAACCCTTCTTACTCCTCCTACTTGCATGTGACACTGGGCTTAGGATCTGCATAGGAAACACACACACAAGCACACACCTACCTTTGTTGCCTGCAGATGCCTCCTTGGCTGTCCCCAAACGGTATCAAACCAACACCCACGGGAAGCTGTAAGCATAGAGGACATGCCTGCACCCCATTGGACTTACCTGTGTGGGTTAAATCCGGGTTATTTGACAACCTATGGCGGTGATGGTTCTGCTCAGGCAGAGCAGTGCTGATGCTCCTCATAAAGCTGTCGCTGCTGTGAAGGTTCTAGGTGACATCACAAATCCCTATGGTTACATACACAACAAAGCTGGGTTGTTGTTGTTTACACTCTGCAAGGCCTGTGGAAGTGAGTGACATCATAGCACTGTAGTTCTGAGGGTTCTAGATGGATGCAACAATCTCCTGTTGCTTCTATGAAGGCCATAATAGACGACATCACCAAACAGCTCCATAGTCACATACACAGCAAAGGAGAGATGTTGTTTACACCTAGTGATGTCAGTGGTATTGAGTGACATCACAGCACAGTGCTAAGGCTCCTGGGCCTGGACACAGCAGCGGCTGCAATATCTCAACGGAGAATACGTTTATATATATGTGTGTGTGTGCGCGTATATATATATATATATATATATATATATATATATATATATATATTTCTCCGCCGAAATCACTTTTAAACCCATTTCCACCTTTTTTTCCCTTCTCTTCCTCTTACTTTTTTTTCACGTTTTTTTACGTTTTTCTCCTTTTCGCCTCTTTTCTGGGCGTATTATTCTTCTTTTTCTTCTTTTTTTTCGTCTAATGCATACCCCATCAGTGCAGCAATGCTTATTCAATACCGCCAGCAGATGGAGACACTGGGGGATAATTTTCTAAGGATTTATACTGATTTTTCCTGTCTGAATTTGTCGCACAGAAAGTTGCAGGCCAAATATGTGTGACATTTCTGCGACTTTAGCTTCTAGAGCATTTTTACAACATTATACATAGGTGCTGAATACATAAAAAGCGACTGTTCAGCGACAGACAAGTCGCATCGGCTGAAAGTAGGCCAGAATGTCAGTCCATGTTGGAGCAGGTTTAGATACAGTCTAAAGTATAGATCTCAAAGTCTGTGCACAGAATTTAGCAAGGGCCTCGCACCTTCTGATGCATCAGGTAGGTGCACAATAGCATAGCCTAACCCTCTGTACTTTGGTCTATATTGATGCGGGACATAGACAGCCAGCTGATGACCAATCCATTAGTGCAATGGATGGCTGGAAGCATTTGTCTTTGCCTTTGCAATACCACAGAAGCAATGCATGGTCAATGTACAGCAATGACACACCTGTGTGAACAGCCAGGAGACCCCCCCCCCCCATGTTATGTTACATAGTTACATAGTTAGTACGGTCGAAAAAAGACATATGTCCATCACGTTCAACCAGGGAATTAAGGGGTAGGGGTGTGGCGCGATATTGGGGAAGGGATGAGATTTTATATTTCTTCATAAGCATTAATCTTATTTTGTCAATTAGGAACATTCAGCACCCACCCGCTATCAAGGCAGCTGCCTATCATGTCATGCCCTACCTGCACAGGTGTGCTGGCTACTCAAATGATCCAATTAAGGAGGCCATTTAGTCAGCAGCAGCAGAAGTCCTGTGCCTGGACGCTCCAACAGGGGCCAGACACAAGCAGAAGCAGAAGCAGCAGAAGCAGCAGCAGCACCACCTTTTGTTTTTTGGCTGCAGCAGCAGCAAGGCCCACAGGGCTGGCTAGCTGGCTAGCCAGCAAGCAGGTAGCAATGAAAGTAGGAATCTTTCTTTTTAACCCTGTAAGGGGGTGGTGCACTGTACCCGAAGATACTGCCATATCGGGTCAATGCATAGGGCGACGGAAGCAAGCTTCGAAATCGGCCCCCGTTCTCAAAAATCCATTTAATATATGGTCCCCAGATAGGGGACGTATCAGATATTAAACTGATAAGAACAGATACTACACTTGATCTTAGCCAAAAGGCCGAGAAGCGATAACCGTGAAAGGGGCGGGCCCAACAAGGTCCCCTTCATGGGCACTATCACTGCTTGCTGTCAGGGAGGCTGCCAGACAATTTTCCATGCACACTCTGGGCTGGGGGGCAGTCAACCACCAGTACACACAGCAGAACCTAAACCCATACCATTATTGCTAAGCAGCAAGACAGGGGCCCATTGCACTCCCACGGGGCCTTTTTAAATGCAATCCATAACCCGGATTTGCCAGGAACCCTTCTTACTCCTCCTACTTGCATGTGACACTGGGCTTAGGATCTGCATAGGAAACACACACACAAGCACACACCTACCTTTGTTGCCTGCAGATGCCTCCTTGGCTGTCCCCAAACGGTATCAAACCAACACCCACGGGAAGCTGTAAGCATAGAGGACATGCCTGCACCCCATTGGACTTACCTGTGTGGGTTAAATCCGGGTTATTTGACAACCTATGGCGGTGATGGTTCTGCTCAGGCAGAGCAGTGCTGATGCTCCTCATAAAGCTGTCGCTGCTGTGAAGGTTCTAGGTGACATCACAAATCCCTATGGTTACATACACAACAAAGCTGGGTTGTTGTTGTTTACACTCTGCAAGGCCTGTGGAAGTGAGTGACATCATAGCACTGTAGTTCTGAGGGTTCTAGATGGATGCAACAATCTCCTGTTGCTTCTATGAAGGCCATAATAGACGACATCACCAAACAGCTCCATAGTCACATACACAGCAAAGGAGAGATGTTGTTTACACCTAGTGATGTCAGTGGTATTGAGTGACATCACAGCACAGTGCTAAGGCTCCTGGGCCTGGACACAGCAGCGGCTGCAATATCTCAACGGAGAATACGTTTATATATATGTGTGTGTGTGCGCGTATATATATATATATATATATATATATATATATATATATATATATTTCTCCGCCGAAATCACTTTTAAACCCATTTCCACCTTTTTTTCCCTTCTCTTCCTCTTACTTTTTTTTCACGTTTTTTTACGTTTTTCTCCTTTTCGCCTCTTTTCTGGGCGTATTATTCTTCTTTTTCTTCTTTTTTTTCGTCTAATGCATACCCCATCAGTGCAGCAATGCTTATTCAATACCGCCAGCAGATGGAGACACTGGGGGATAATTTTCTAAGGATTTATACTGATTTTTCCTGTCTGAATTTGTCGCACAGAAAGTTGCAGGCCAAATATGTGTGACATTTCTGCGACTTTAGCTTCTAGAGCATTTTTACAACATTATACATAGGTGCTGAATACATAAAAAGCGACTGTTCAGCGACAGACAAGTCGCATCGGCTGAAAGTAGGCCAGAATGTCAGTCCATGTTGGAGCAGGTTTAGATACAGTCTAAAGTATAGATCTCAAAGTCTGTGCACAGAATTTAGCAAGGGCCTCGCACCTTCTGATGCATCAGGTAGGTGCACAATAGCATAGCCTAACCCTCTGTACTTTGGTCTATATTGATGCGGGACATAGACAGCCAGCTGATGACCAATCCATTAGTGCAATGGATGGCTGGAAGCATTTGTCTTTGCCTTTGCAATACCACAGAAGCAATGCATGGTCAATGTACAGCAATGACACACCTGTGTGAACAGCCAGGAGACCCCCCCCCCCCATGTTATGTTACATAGTTACATAGTTAGTACGGTCGAAAAAAGACATATGTCCATCACGTTCAACCAGGGAATTAAGGGGTAGGGGTGTGGCGCGATATTGGGGAAGGGATGAGATTTTATATTTCTTCATAAGCATTAATCTTATTTTGTCAATTAGGAACATTCAGCACCCACCCGCTATCAAGGCAGCTGCCTATCATGTCATGCCCTACCTGCACAGGTGTGCTGGCTACTCAAATGATCCAATTAAGGAGGCCATTTAGTCAGCAGCAGCAGAAGTCCTGTGCCTGGACGCTCCAACAGGGGCCAGACACAAGCAGAAGCAGAAGCAGCAGAAGCAGCAGCAGCACCACCTTTTGTTTTTTGGCTGCAGCAGCAGCAAGGCCCACAGGGCTGGCTAGCTGGCTAGCCAGCAAGCAGGTAGCAATGAAAGTAGGAATCTTTCTTTTTAACCCTGTAAGGGGGTGGTGCACTGTACCCGAAGATACTGCCATATCGGGTCAATGCATAGGGCGACGGAAGCAAGCTTCGAAATCGGCCCCCGTTCTCAAAAATCCATTTAATATATGGTCCCCAGATAGGGGACGTATCAGATATTAAACTGATAAGAACAGATTTTCTTTTTTAAGCCGAGGAACGTGCTTTCGATTCACCCAAAGTGCAAGAAAAAGTGCAAACGTGTTACACTAAAAAAAACGTGCACAAAGGATGCGGTCTATCGCAAGCCCTTCTCCGATAGGAGAGAGGCCCCCCAACAAACCTTACCCTTCACCTCCGGACCAAAAGGTACCTGCGAGGTTCCAGGTTCGATGTCCCTTTTCGCCGAAGCTACTAGGGGACCACAAATGCTCCCGGCATCCCCCTTGGCGTTGGCCAAGGTATCTGCCCGCAGAGCCGATTACGGTAGGTACCCTGCCAAAGCAGGAGTACCCGGGGTGTTTGCAGGGAGGTGCGGAACCTAATGGCCACACACACCTCCCCTAGACCGCCAGGAGGGACACCCAGAAGGGCTACCGCATCCTGACAAATCCTGTGAACACACAACACGCAAAAAGTGACACAGTGAGACAAAAAAGAAATAAATAAGTGAATGTGTGCAGATATACTGCCCGGACATCCGGCCGGATCTATAAAAATTTCTCTGATCCTAGCCAGAAGGCCGGGAATCAAGAGGTGAGTGCCACAAGGTGAAGAGATTATGGTGCCCGTGCTTCAACTCAGTGAGCCTATTCTCCCAGTGAGTTTCGGCACCTCGGGGTCACCACTCCCCGAGGCACAAAAGTACCTCGGCTCTAGACCCTCTCAGCCTCATGGCGAGACCCGGAGGGAACAGGTCACATCGGGGCAGCCGTCGAGCTGATTCCTCAGAACCAGCCCCGGAAAGCCCTGGTACACCTGCATCCTCCATGCAGCACCCATCCCCACCAGCATGAAAACTGATAAGAACAGATACTACACTTGATCTTAGCCAAAAGGCCGAGAAGCGATAACCGTGAAAGGGGCGGGCCCAACAAGGTCCCCTTCATGGGCACTATCACTGCTTGCTGTCAGGGAGGCTGCCAGACAATTTTCCATGCACACTCTGGGCTGGGGGGCAGTCAACCACCAGTACACACAGCAGAACCTAAACCCATACCATTATTGCTAAGCAGCAAGACAGGGGCCCATTGCACTCCCACGGGGCCTTTTTAAATGCAATCCATAACCCGGATTTGCCAGGAACCCTTCTTACTCCTCCTACTTGCATGTGACACTGGGCTTAGGATCTGCATAGGAAACACACACACAAGCACACACCTACCTTTGTTGCCTGCAGATGCCTCCTTGGCTGTCCCCAAACGGTATCAAACCAACACCCACGGGAAGCTGTAAGCATAGAGGACATGCCTGCACCCCATTGGACTTACCTGTGTGGGTTAAATCCGGGTTATTTGACAACCTATGGCGGTGATGGTTCTGCTCAGGCAGAGCAGTGCTGATGCTCCTCATAAAGCTGTCGCTGCTGTGAAGGTTCTAGGTGACATCACAAATCCCTATGGTTACATACACAACAAAGCTGGGTTGTTGTTGTTTACACTCTGCAAGGCCTGTGGAAGTGAGTGACATCATAGCACTGTAGTTCTGAGGGTTCTAGATGGATGCAACAATCTCCTGTTGCTTCTATGAAGGCCATAATAGACGACATCACCAAACAGCTCCATAGTCACATACACAGCAAAGGAGAGATGTTGTTTACACCTAGTGATGTCAGTGGTATTGAGTGACATCACAGCACAGTGCTAAGGCTCCTGGGCCTGGACACAGCAGCGGCTGCAATATCTCAACGGAGAATACGTTTATATATATGTGTGTGTGTGCGCGTATATATATATATATATATATATATATATATATATATATATATATTCTCCGCCGAAATCACTTTTAAACCCATTTCCACCTTTTTTTCCCTTCTCTTCCTCTTACTTTTTTTTCACGTTTTTTTACGTTTTTCTCCTTTTCGCCTCTTTTCTGGGCGTATTATTCTTCTTTTTCTTCTTTTTTTTCGTCTAATGCATACCCCATCAGTGCAGCAATGCTTATTCAATACCGCCAGCAGATGGAGACACTGGGGGATAATTTTCTAAGGATTTATACTGATTTTTCCTGTCTGAATTTGTCGCACAGAAAGTTGCAGGCCAAATATGTGTGACATTTCTGCGACTTTAGCTTCTAGAGCATTTTTACAACATTATACATAGGTGCTGAATACATAAAAAGCGACTGTTCAGCGACAGACAAGTCGCATCGGCTGAAAGTAGGCCAGAATGTCAGTCCATGTTGGAGCAGGTTTAGATACAGTCTAAAGTATAGATCTCAAAGTCTGTGCACAGAATTTAGCAAGGGCCTCGCACCTTCTGATGCATCAGGTAGGTGCACAATAGCATAGCCTAACCCTCTGTACTTTGGTCTATATTGATGCGGGACATAGACAGCCAGCTGATGACCAATCCATTAGTGCAATGGATGGCTGGAAGCATTTGTCTTTGCCTTTGCAATACCACAGAAGCAATGCATGGTCAATGTACAGCAATGACACACCTGTGTGAACAGCCAGGAGACCCCCCCCCCCCATGTTATGTTACATAGTTACATAGTTAGTACGGTCGAAAAAAGACATATGTCCATCACGTTCAACCAGGGAATTAAGGGGTAGGGGTGTGGCGCGATATTGGGGAAGGGATGAGATTTTATATTTCTTCATAAGCATTAATCTTATTTTGTCAATTAGGAACATTCAGCACCCACCCGCTATCAAGGCAGCTGCCTATCATGTCATGCCCTACCTGCACAGGTGTGCTGGCTACTCAAATGATCCAATTAAGGAGGCCATTTAGTCAGCAGCAGCAGAAGTCCTGTGCCTGGACGCTCCAACAGGGGCCAGACACAAGCAGAAGCAGAAGCAGCAGAAGCAGCAGCAGCACCACCTTTTGTTTTTTGGCTGCAGCAGCAGCAAGGCCCACAGGGCTGGCTAGCTGGCTAGCCAGCAAGCAGGTAGCAATGAAAGTAGGAATCTTTCTTTTTAACCCTGTAAGGGGGTGGTGCACTGTACCCGAAGATACTGCCATATCGGGTCAATGCATAGGGCGACGGAAGCAAGCTTCGAAATCGGCCCCCGTTCTCAAAAATCCATTTAATATATGGTCCCCAGATAGGGGACGTATCAGATATTAAACTGATAAGAACAGATACTACACTTGATCTTAGCCAAAAGGCCGAGAAGCGATAACCGTGAAAGGGGCGGGCCCAACAAGGTCCCCTTCATGGGCACTATCACTGCTTGCTGTCAGGGAGGCTGCCAGACAATTTTCCATGCACACTCTGGGCTGGGGGGCAGTCAACCACCAGTACACACAGCAGAACCTAAACCCATACCATTATTGCTAAGCAGCAAGACAGGGGCCCATTGCACTCCCACGGGGCCTTTTTAAATGCAATCCATAACCCGGATTTGCCAGGAACCCTTCTTACTCCTCCTACTTGCATGTGACACTGGGCTTAGGATCTGCATAGGAAACACACACACAAGCACACACCTACCTTTGTTGCCTGCAGATGCCTCCTTGGCTGTCCCCAAACGGTATCAAACCAACACCCACGGGAAGCTGTAAGCATAGAGGACATGCCTGCACCCCATTGGACTTACCTGTGTGGGTTAAATCCGGGTTATTTGACAACCTATGGCGGTGATGGTTCTGCTCAGGCAGAGCAGTGCTGATGCTCCTCATAAAGCTGTCGCTGCTGTGAAGGTTCTAGGTGACATCACAAATCCCTATGGTTACATACACAACAAAGCTGGGTTGTTGTTGTTTACACTCTGCAAGGCCTGTGGAAGTGAGTGACATCATAGCACTGTAGTTCTGAGGGTTCTAGATGGATGCAACAATCTCCTGTTGCTTCTATGAAGGCCATAATAGACGACATCACCAAACAGCTCCATAGTCACATACACAGCAAAGGAGAGATGTTGTTTACACCTAGTGATGTCAGTGGTATTGAGTGACATCACAGCACAGTGCTAAGGCTCCTGGGCCTGGACACAGCAGCGGCTGCAATATCTCAACGGAGAATACGTTTATATATATGTGTGTGTGTGCGCGTATATATATATATATATATATATATATATATATATATATATATATTTCTCCGCCGAAATCACTTTTAAACCCATTTCCACCTTTTTTTCCCTTCTCTTCCTCTTACTTTTTTTTCACGTTTTTTTACGTTTTTCTCCTTTTCGCCTCTTTTCTGGGCGTATTATTCTTCTTTTTCTTCTTTTTTTTCGTCTAATGCATACCCCATCAGTGCAGCAATGCTTATTCAATACCGCCAGCAGATGGAGACACTGGGGGATAATTTTCTAAGGATTTATACTGATTTTTCCTGTCTGAATTTGTCGCACAGAAAGTTGCAGGCCAAATATGTGTGACATTTCTGCGACTTTAGCTTCTAGAGCATTTTTACAACATTATACATAGGTGCTGAATACATAAAAAGCGACTGTTCAGCGACAGACAAGTCGCATCGGCTGAAAGTAGGCCAGAATGTCAGTCCATGTTGGAGCAGGTTTAGATACAGTCTAAAGTATAGATCTCAAAGTCTGTGCACAGAATTTAGCAAGGGCCTCGCACCTTCTGATGCATCAGGTAGGTGCACAATAGCATAGCCTAACCCTCTGTACTTTGGTCTATATTGATGCGGGACATAGACAGCCAGCTGATGACCAATCCATTAGTGCAATGGATGGCTGGAAGCATTTGTCTTTGCCTTTGCAATACCACAGAAGCAATGCATGGTCAATGTACAGCAATGACACACCTGTGTGAACAGCCAGGAGACCCCCCCCCCCCATGTTATGTTACATAGTTACATAGTTAGTACGGTCGAAAAAAGACATATGTCCATCACGTTCAACCAGGGAATTAAGGGGTAGGGGTGTGGCGCGATATTGGGGAAGGGATGAGATTTTATATTTCTTCATAAGCATTAATCTTATTTTGTCAATTAGGAACATTCAGCACCCACCCGCTATCAAGGCAGCTGCCTATCATGTCATGCCCTACCTGCACAGGTGTGCTGGCTACTCAAATGATCCAATTAAGGAGGCCATTTAGTCAGCAGCAGCAGAAGTCCTGTGCCTGGACGCTCCAACAGGGGCCAGACACAAGCAGAAGCAGAAGCAGCAGAAGCAGCAGCAGCACCACCTTTTGTTTTTTGGCTGCAGCAGCAGCAAGGCCCACAGGGCTGGCTAGCTGGCTAGCCAGCAAGCAGGTAGCAATGAAAGTAGGAATCTTTCTTTTTAACCCTGTAAGGGGGTGGTGCACTGTACCCGAAGATACTGCCATATCGGGTCAATGCATAGGGCGACGGAAGCAAGCTTCGAAATCGGCCCCCGTTCTCAAAAATCCATTTAATATATGGTCCCCAGATAGGGGACGTATCAGATATTAAACTGATAAGAACAGATACTACACTTGATCTTAGCCAAAAGGCCGAGAAGCGATAACCGTGAAAGGGGCGGGCCCAACAAGGTCCCCTTCATGGGCACTATCACTGCTTGCTGTCAGGGAGGCTGCCAGACAATTTTCCATGCACACTCTGGGCTGGGGGGCAGTCAACCACCAGTACACACAGCAGAACCTAAACCCATACCATTATTGCTAAGCAGCAAGACAGGGGCCCATTGCACTCCCACGGGGCCTTTTTAAATGCAATCCATAACCCGGATTTGCCAGGAACCCTTCTTACTCCTCCTACTTGCATGTGACACTGGGCTTAGGATCTGCATAGGAAACACACACACAAGCACACACCTACCTTTGTTGCCTGCAGATGCCTCCTTGGCTGTCCCCAAACGGTATCAAACCAACACCCACGGGAAGCTGTAAGCATAGAGGACATGCCTGCACCCCATTGGACTTACCTGTGTGGGTTAAATCCGGGTTATTTGACAACCTATGGCGGTGATGGTTCTGCTCAGGCAGAGCAGTGCTGATGCTCCTCATAAAGCTGTCGCTGCTGTGAAGGTTCTAGGTGACATCACAAATCCCTATGGTTACATACACAACAAAGCTGGGTTGTTGTTGTTTACACTCTGCAAGGCCTGTGGAAGTGAGTGACATCATAGCACTGTAGTTCTGAGGGTTCTAGATGGATGCAACAATCTCCTGTTGCTTCTATGAAGGCCATAATAGACGACATCACCAAACAGCTCCATAGTCACATACACAGCAAAGGAGAGATGTTGTTTACACCTAGTGATGTCAGTGGTATTGAGTGACATCACAGCACAGTGCTAAGGCTCCTGGGCCTGGACACAGCAGCGGCTGCAATATCTCAACGGAGAATACGTTTATATATATGTGTGTGTGTGCGCGTATATATATATATATATATATATATATATATATATATATATATATATTTCTCCGCCGAAATCACTTTTAAACCCATTTCCACCTTTTTTTCCCTTCTCTTCCTCTTACTTTTTTTTCACGTTTTTTTACGTTTTTCTCCTTTTCGCCTCTTTTCTGGGCGTATTATTCTTCTTTTTCTTCTTTTTTTTCGTCTAATGCATACCCCATCAGTGCAGCAATGCTTATTCAATACCGCCAGCAGATGGAGACACTGGGGGATAATTTTCTAAGGATTTATACTGATTTTTCCTGTCTGAATTTGTCGCACAGAAAGTTGCAGGCCAAATATGTGTGACATTTCTGCGACTTTAGCTTCTAGAGCATTTTTACAACATTATACATAGGTGCTGAATACATAAAAAGCGACTGTTCAGCGACAGACAAGTCGCATCGGCTGAAAGTAGGCCAGAATGTCAGTCCATGTTGGAGCAGGTTTAGATACAGTCTAAAGTATAGATCTCAAAGTCTGTGCACAGAATTTAGCAAGGGCCTCGCACCTTCTGATGCATCAGGTAGGTGCACAATAGCATAGCCTAACCCTCTGTACTTTGGTCTATATTGATGCGGGACATAGACAGCCAGCTGATGACCAATCCATTAGTGCAATGGATGGCTGGAAGCATTTGTCTTTGCCTTTGCAATACCACAGAAGCAATGCATGGTCAATGTACAGCAATGACACACCTGTGTGAACAGCCAGGAGACCCCCCCCCCCCATGTTATGTTACATAGTTACATAGTTAGTACGGTCGAAAAAAGACATATGTCCATCACGTTCAACCAGGGAATTAAGGGGTAGGGGTGTGGCGCGATATTGGGGAAGGGATGAGATTTTATATTTCTTCATAAGCATTAATCTTATTTTGTCAATTAGGAACATTCAGCACCCACCCGCTATCAAGGCAGCTGCCTATCATGTCATGCCCTACCTGCACAGGTGTGCTGGCTACTCAAATGATCCAATTAAGGAGGCCATTTAGTCAGCAGCAGCAGAAGTCCTGTGCCTGGACGCTCCAACAGGGGCCAGACACAAGCAGAAGCAGAAGCAGCAGAAGCAGCAGCAGCACCACCTTTTGTTTTTTGGCTGCAGCAGCAGCAAGGCCCACAGGGCTGGCTAGCTGGCTAGCCAGCAAGCAGGTAGCAATGAAAGTAGGAATCTTTCTTTTTAACCCTGTAAGGGGGTGGTGCACTGTACCCGAAGATACTGCCATATCGGGTCAATGCATAGGGCGACGGAAGCAAGCTTCGAAATCGGCCCCCGTTCTCAAAAATCCATTTAATATATGGTCCCCAGATAGGGGACGTATCAGATATTAAACTGATAAGAACAGATACTACACTTGATCTTAGCCAAAAGGCCGAGAAGCGATAACCGTGAAAGGGGCGGGCCCAACAAGGTCCCCTTCATGGGCACTATCACTGCTTGCTGTCAGGGAGGCTGCCAGACAATTTTCCATGCACACTCTGGGCTGGGGGGCAGTCAACCACCAGTACACACAGCAGAACCTAAACCCATACCATTATTGCTAAGCAGCAAGACAGGGGCCCATTGCACTCCCACGGGGCCTTTTTAAATGCAATCCATAACCCGGATTTGCCAGGAACCCTTCTTACTCCTCCTACTTGCATGTGACACTGGGCTTAGGATCTGCATAGGAAACACACACACAAGCACACACCTACCTTTGTTGCCTGCAGATGCCTCCTTGGCTGTCCCCAAACGGTATCAAACCAACACCCACGGGAAGCTGTAAGCATAGAGGACATGCCTGCACCCCATTGGACTTACCTGTGTGGGTTAAATCCGGGTTATTTGACAACCTATGGCGGTGATGGTTCTGCTCAGGCAGAGCAGTGCTGATGCTCCTCATAAAGCTGTCGCTGCTGTGAAGGTTCTAGGTGACATCACAAATCCCTATGGTTACATACACAACAAAGCTGGGTTGTTGTTGTTTACACTCTGCAAGGCCTGTGGAAGTGAGTGACATCATAGCACTGTAGTTCTGAGGGTTCTAGATGGATGCAACAATCTCCTGTTGCTTCTATGAAGGCCATAATAGACGACATCACCAAACAGCTCCATAGTCACATACACAGCAAAGGAGAGATGTTGTTTACACCTAGTGATGTCAGTGGTATTGAGTGACATCACAGCACAGTGCTAAGGCTCCTGGGCCTGGACACAGCAGCGGCTGCAATATCTCAACGGAGAATACGTTTATATATATGTGTGTGTGTGCGCGTATATATATATATATATATATATATATATATATATATATATATATTTCTCCGCCGAAATCACTTTTAAACCCATTTCCACCTTTTTTTCCCTTCTCTTCCTCTTACTTTTTTTTCACGTTTTTTTACGTTTTTCTCCTTTTCGCCTCTTTTCTGGGCGTATTATTCTTCTTTTTCTTCTTTTTTTTCGTCTAATGCATACCCCATCAGTGCAGCAATGCTTATTCAATACCGCCAGCAGATGGAGACACTGGGGGATAATTTTCTAAGGATTTATACTGATTTTTCCTGTCTGAATTTGTCGCACAGAAAGTTGCAGGCCAAATATGTGTGACATTTCTGCGACTTTAGCTTCTAGAGCATTTTTACAACATTATACATAGGTGCTGAATACATAAAAAGCGACTGTTCAGCGACAGACAAGTCGCATCGGCTGAAAGTAGGCCAGAATGTCAGTCCATGTTGGAGCAGGTTTAGATACAGTCTAAAGTATAGATCTCAAAGTCTGTGCACAGAATTTAGCAAGGGCCTCGCACCTTCTGATGCATCAGGTAGGTGCACAATAGCATAGCCTAACCCTCTGTACTTTGGTCTATATTGATGCGGGACATAGACAGCCAGCTGATGACCAATCCATTAGTGCAATGGATGGCTGGAAGCATTTGTCTTTGCCTTTGCAATACCACAGAAGCAATGCATGGTCAATGTACAGCAATGACACACCTGTGTGAACAGCCAGGAGACCCCCCCCCCCCCATGTTATGTTACATAGTTACATAGTTAGTACGGTCGAAAAAAGACATATGTCCATCACGTTCAACCAGGGAATTAAGGGGTAGGGGTGTGGCGCGATATTGGGGAAGGGATGAGATTTTATATTTCTTCATAAGCATTAATCTTATTTTGTCAATTAGGAACATTCAGCACCCACCCGCTATCAAGGCAGCTGCCTATCATGTCATGCCCTACCTGCACAGGTGTGCTGGCTACTCAAATGATCCAATTAAGGAGGCCATTTAGTCAGCAGCAGCAGAAGTCCTGTGCCTGGACGCTCCAACAGGGGCCAGACACAAGCAGAAGCAGAAGCAGCAGAAGCAGCAGCAGCACCACCTTTTGTTTTTTGGCTGCAGCAGCAGCAAGGCCCACAGGGCTGGCTAGCTGGCTAGCCAGCAAGCAGGTAGCAATGAAAGTAGGAATCTTTCTTTTTAACCCTGTAAGGGGGTGGTGCACTGTACCCGAAGATACTGCCATATCGGGTCAATGCATAGGGCGACGGAAGCAAGCTTCGAAATCGGCCCCCGTTCTCAAAAATCCATTTAATATATGGTCCCCAGATAGGGGACGTATCAGATATTAAACTGATAAGAACAGATACTACACTTGATCTTAGCCAAAAGGCCGAGAAGCGATAACCGTGAAAGGGGCGGGCCCAACAAGGTCCCCTTCATGGGCACTATCACTGCTTGCTGTCAGGGAGGCTGCCAGACAATTTTCCATGCACACTCTGGGCTGGGGGGCAGTCAACCACCAGTACACACAGCAGAACCTAAACCCATACCATTATTGCTAAGCAGCAAGACAGGGGCCCATTGCACTCCCACGGGGCCTTTTTAAATGCAATCCATAACCCGGATTTGCCAGGAACCCTTCTTACTCCTCCTACTTGCATGTGACACTGGGCTTAGGATCTGCATAGGAAACACACACACAAGCACACACCTACCTTTGTTGCCTGCAGATGCCTCCTTGGCTGTCCCCAAACGGTATCAAACCAACACCCACGGGAAGCTGTAAGCATAGAGGACATGCCTGCACCCCATTGGACTTACCTGTGTGGGTTAAATCCGGGTTATTTGACAACCTATGGCGGTGATGGTTCTGCTCAGGCAGAGCAGTGCTGATGCTCCTCATAAAGCTGTCGCTGCTGTGAAGGTTCTAGGTGACATCACAAATCCCTATGGTTACATACACAACAAAGCTGGGTTGTTGTTGTTTACACTCTGCAAGGCCTGTGGAAGTGAGTGACATCATAGCACTGTAGTTCTGAGGGTTCTAGATGGATGCAACAATCTCCTGTTGCTTCTATGAAGGCCATAATAGACGACATCACCAAACAGCTCCATAGTCACATACACAGCAAAGGAGAGATGTTGTTTACACCTAGTGATGTCAGTGGTATTGAGTGACATCACAGCACAGTGCTAAGGCTCCTGGGCCTGGACACAGCAGCGGCTGCAATATCTCAACGGAGAATACGTTTATATATATGTGTGTGTGTGCGCGTATATATATATATATATATATATATATATATATATATATATATATATATCTCCGCCGAAATCACTTTTAAACCCATTTCCACCTTTTTTTCCCTTCTCTTCCTCTTACTTTTTTTTCACGTTTTTTTACGTTTTTCTCCTTTTCGCCTCTTTTCTGGGCGTATTATTCTTCTTTTTCTTCTTTTTTTTCGTCTAATGCATACCCCATCAGTGCAGCAATGCTTATTCAATACCGCCAGCAGATGGAGACACTGGGGGATAATTTTCTAAGGATTTATACTGATTTTTCCTGTCTGAATTTGTCGCACAGAAAGTTGCAGGCCAAATATGTGTGACATTTCTGCGACTTTAGCTTCTAGAGCATTTTTACAACATTATACATAGGTGCTGAATACATAAAAAGCGACTGTTCAGCGACAGACAAGTCGCATCGGCTGAAAGTAGGCCAGAATGTCAGTCCATGTTGGAGCAGGTTTAGATACAGTCTAAAGTATAGATCTCAAAGTCTGTGCACAGAATTTAGCAAGGGCCTCGCACCTTCTGATGCATCAGGTAGGTGCACAATAGCATAGCCTAACCCTCTGTACTTTGGTCTATATTGATGCGGGACATAGACAGCCAGCTGATGACCAATCCATTAGTGCAATGGATGGCTGGAAGCATTTGTCTTTGCCTTTGCAATACCACAGAAGCAATGCATGGTCAATGTACAGCAATGACACACCTGTGTGAACAGCCAGGAGACCCCCCCCCCCCCATGTTATGTTACATAGTTACATAGTTAGTACGGTCGAAAAAAGACATATGTCCATCACGTTCAACCAGGGAATTAAGGGGTAGGGGTGTGGCGCGATATTGGGGAAGGGATGAGATTTTATATTTCTTCATAAGCATTAATCTTATTTTGTCAATTAGGAACATTCAGCACCCACCCGCTATCAAGGCAGCTGCCTATCATGTCATGCCCTACCTGCACAGGTGTGCTGGCTACTCAAATGATCCAATTAAGGAGGCCATTTAGTCAGCAGCAGCAGAAGTCCTGTGCCTGGACGCTCCAACAGGGGCCAGACACAAGCAGAAGCAGAAGCAGCAGAAGCAGCAGCAGCACCACCTTTTGTTTTTTGGCTGCAGCAGCAGCAAGGCCCACAGGGCTGGCTAGCTGGCTAGCCAGCAAGCAGGTAGCAATGAAAGTAGGAATCTTTCTTTTTAACCCTGTAAGGGGGTGGTGCACTGTACCCGAAGATACTGCCATATCGGGTCAATGCATAGGGCGACGGAAGCAAGCTTCGAAATCGGCCCCCGTTCTCAAAAATCCATTTAATATATGGTCCCCAGATAGGGGACGTATCAGATATTAAACTGATAAGAACAGATACTACACTTGATCTTAGCCAAAAGGCCGAGAAGCGATAACCGTGAAAGGGGCGGGCCCAACAAGGTCCCCTTCATGGGCACTATCACTGCTTGCTGTCAGGGAGGCTGCCAGACAATTTTCCATGCACACTCTGGGCTGGGGGGCAGTCAACCACCAGTACACACAGCAGAACCTAAACCCATACCATTATTGCTAAGCAGCAAGACAGGGGCCCATTGCACTCCCACGGGGCCTTTTTAAATGCAATCCATAACCCGGATTTGCCAGGAACCCTTCTTACTCCTCCTACTTGCATGTGACACTGGGCTTAGGATCTGCATAGGAAACACACACACAAGCACACACCTACCTTTGTTGCCTGCAGATGCCTCCTTGGCTGTCCCCAAACGGTATCAAACCAACACCCACGGGAAGCTGTAAGCATAGAGGACATGCCTGCACCCCATTGGACTTACCTGTGTGGGTTAAATCCGGGTTATTTGACAACCTATGGCGGTGATGGTTCTGCTCAGGCAGAGCAGTGCTGATGCTCCTCATAAAGCTGTCGCTGCTGTGAAGGTTCTAGGTGACATCACAAATCCCTATGGTTACATACACAACAAAGCTGGGTTGTTGTTGTTTACACTCTGCAAGGCCTGTGGAAGTGAGTGACATCATAGCACTGTAGTTCTGAGGGTTCTAGATGGATGCAACAATCTCCTGTTGCTTCTATGAAGGCCATAATAGACGACATCACCAAACAGCTCCATAGTCACATACACAGCAAAGGAGAGATGTTGTTTACACCTAGTGATGTCAGTGGTATTGAGTGACATCACAGCACAGTGCTAAGGCTCCTGGGCCTGGACACAGCAGCGGCTGCAATATCTCAACGGAGAATACGTTTATATATATGTGTGTGTGTGCGCGTATATATATATATATATATATATATATATATATATATATATATATTTCTCCGCCGAAATCACTTTTAAACCCATTTCCACCTTTTTTTCCCTTCTCTTCCTCTTACTTTTTTTTCACGTTTTTTTACGTTTTTCTCCTTTTCGCCTCTTTTCTGGGCGTATTATTCTTCTTTTTCTTCTTTTTTTTCGTCTAATGCATACCCCATCAGTGCAGCAATGCTTATTCAATACCGCCAGCAGATGGAGACACTGGGGGATAATTTTCTAAGGATTTATACTGATTTTTCCTGTCTGAATTTGTCGCACAGAAAGTTGCAGGCCAAATATGTGTGACATTTCTGCGACTTTAGCTTCTAGAGCATTTTTACAACATTATACATAGGTGCTGAATACATAAAAAGCGACTGTTCAGCGACAGACAAGTCGCATCGGCTGAAAGTAGGCCAGAATGTCAGTCCATGTTGGAGCAGGTTTAGATACAGTCTAAAGTATAGATCTCAAAGTCTGTGCACAGAATTTAGCAAGGGCCTCGCACCTTCTGATGCATCAGGTAGGTGCACAATAGCATAGCCTAACCCTCTGTACTTTGGTCTATATTGATGCGGGACATAGACAGCCAGCTGATGACCAATCCATTAGTGCAATGGATGGCTGGAAGCATTTGTCTTTGCCTTTGCAATACCACAGAAGCAATGCATGGTCAATGTACAGCAATGACACACCTGTGTGAACAGCCAGGAGACCCCCCCCCCCCATGTTATGTTACATAGTTACATAGTTAGTACGGTCGAAAAAAGACATATGTCCATCACGTTCAACCAGGGAATTAAGGGGTAGGGGTGTGGCGCGATATTGGGGAAGGGATGAGATTTTATATTTCTTCATAAGCATTAATCTTATTTTGTCAATTAGGAACATTCAGCACCCACCCGCTATCAAGGCAGCTGCCTATCATGTCATGCCCTACCTGCACAGGTGTGCTGGCTACTCAAATGATCCAATTAAGGAGGCCATTTAGTCAGCAGCAGCAGAAGTCCTGTGCCTGGACGCTCCAACAGGGGCCAGACACAAGCAGAAGCAGAAGCAGCAGAAGCAGCAGCAGCACCACCTTTTGTTTTTTGGCTGCAGCAGCAGCAAGGCCCACAGGGCTGGCTAGCTGGCTAGCCAGCAAGCAGGTAGCAATGAAAGTAGGAATCTTTCTTTTTAACCCTGTAAGGGGGTGGTGCACTGTACCCGAAGATACTGCCATATCGGGTCAATGCATAGGGCGACGGAAGCAAGCTTCGAAATCGGCCCCCGTTCTCAAAAATCCATTTAATATATGGTCCCCAGATAGGGGACGTATCAGATATTAAACTGATAAGAACAGATACTACACTTGATCTTAGCCAAAAGGCCGAGAAGCGATAACCGTGAAAGGGGCGGGCCCAACAAGGTCCCCTTCATGGGCACTATCACTGCTTGCTGTCAGGGAGGCTGCCAGACAATTTTCCATGCACACTCTGGGCTGGGGGGCAGTCAACCACCAGTACACACAGCAGAACCTAAACCCATACCATTATTGCTAAGCAGCAAGACAGGGGCCCATTGCACTCCCACGGGGCCTTTTTAAATGCAATCCATAACCCGGATTTGCCAGGAACCCTTCTTACTCCTCCTACTTGCATGTGACACTGGGCTTAGGATCTGCATAGGAAACACACACACAAGCACACACCTACCTTTGTTGCCTGCAGATGCCTCCTTGGCTGTCCCCAAACGGTATCAAACCAACACCCACGGGAAGCTGTAAGCATAGAGGACATGCCTGCACCCCATTGGACTTACCTGTGTGGGTTAAATCCGGGTTATTTGACAACCTATGGCGGTGATGGTTCTGCTCAGGCAGAGCAGTGCTGATGCTCCTCATAAAGCTGTCGCTGCTGTGAAGGTTCTAGGTGACATCACAAATCCCTATGGTTACATACACAACAAAGCTGGGTTGTTGTTGTTTACACTCTGCAAGGCCTGTGGAAGTGAGTGACATCATAGCACTGTAGTTCTGAGGGTTCTAGATGGATGCAACAATCTCCTGTTGCTTCTATGAAGGCCATAATAGACGACATCACCAAACAGCTCCATAGTCACATACACAGCAAAGGAGAGATGTTGTTTACACCTAGTGATGTCAGTGGTATTGAGTGACATCACAGCACAGTGCTAAGGCTCCTGGGCCTGGACACAGCAGCGGCTGCAATATCTCAACGGAGAATACGTTTATATATATGTGTGTGTGTGCGCGTATATATATATATATATATATATATATATATATATATATATATATTTCTCCGCCGAAATCACTTTTAAACCCATTTCCACCTTTTTTTCCCTTCTCTTCCTCTTACTTTTTTTTCACGTTTTTTTACGTTTTTCTCCTTTTCGCCTCTTTTCTGGGCGTATTATTCTTCTTTTTCTTCTTTTTTTTCGTCTAATGCATACCCCATCAGTGCAGCAATGCTTATTCAATACCGCCAGCAGATGGAGACACTGGGGGATAATTTTCTAAGGATTTATACTGATTTTTCCTGTCTGAATTTGTCGCACAGAAAGTTGCAGGCCAAATATGTGTGACATTTCTGCGACTTTAGCTTCTAGAGCATTTTTACAACATTATACATAGGTGCTGAATACATAAAAAGCGACTGTTCAGCGACAGACAAGTCGCATCGGCTGAAAGTAGGCCAGAATGTCAGTCCATGTTGGAGCAGGTTTAGATACAGTCTAAAGTATAGATCTCAAAGTCTGTGCACAGAATTTAGCAAGGGCCTCGCACCTTCTGATGCATCAGGTAGGTGCACAATAGCATAGCCTAACCCTCTGTACTTTGGTCTATATTGATGCGGGACATAGACAGCCAGCTGATGACCAATCCATTAGTGCAATGGATGGCTGGAAGCATTTGTCTTTGCCTTTGCAATACCACAGAAGCAATGCATGGTCAATGTACAGCAATGACACACCTGTGTGAACAGCCAGGAGACCCCCCCCCCCCCATGTTATGTTACATAGTTACATAGTTAGTACGGTCGAAAAAAGACATATGTCCATCACGTTCAACCAGGGAATTAAGGGGTAGGGGTGTGGCGCGATATTGGGGAAGGGATGAGATTTTATATTTCTTCATAAGCATTAATCTTATTTTGTCAATTAGGAACATTCAGCACCCACCCGCTATCAAGGCAGCTGCCTATCATGTCATGCCCTACCTGCACAGGTGTGCTGGCTACTCAAATGATCCAATTAAGGAGGCCATTTAGTCAGCAGCAGCAGAAGTCCTGTGCCTGGACGCTCCAACAGGGGCCAGACACAAGCAGAAGCAGAAGCAGCAGAAGCAGCAGCAGCACCACCTTTTGTTTTTTGGCTGCAGCAGCAGCAAGGCCCACAGGGCTGGCTAGCTGGCTAGCCAGCAAGCAGGTAGCAATGAAAGTAGGAATCTTTCTTTTTAACCCTGTAAGGGGGTGGTGCACTGTACCCGAAGATACTGCCATATCGGGTCAATGCATAGGGCGACGGAAGCAAGCTTCGAAATCGGCCCCCGTTCTCAAAAATCCATTTAATATATGGTCCCCAGATAGGGGACGTATCAGATATTAAACTGATAAGAACAGATACTACACTTGATCTTAGCCAAAAGGCCGAGAAGCGATAACCGTGAAAGGGGCGGGCCCAACAAGGTCCCCTTCATGGGCACTATCACTGCTTGCTGTCAGGGAGGCTGCCAGACAATTTTCCATGCACACTCTGGGCTGGGGGGCAGTCAACCACCAGTACACACAGCAGAACCTAAACCCATACCATTATTGCTAAGCAGCAAGACAGGGGCCCATTGCACTCCCACGGGGCCTTTTTAAATGCAATCCATAACCCGGATTTGCCAGGAACCCTTCTTACTCCTCCTACTTGCATGTGACACTGGGCTTAGGATCTGCATAGGAAACACACACACAAGCACACACCTACCTTTGTTGCCTGCAGATGCCTCCTTGGCTGTCCCCAAACGGTATCAAACCAACACCCACGGGAAGCTGTAAGCATAGAGGACATGCCTGCACCCCATTGGACTTACCTGTGTGGGTTAAATCCGGGTTATTTGACAACCTATGGCGGTGATGGTTCTGCTCAGGCAGAGCAGTGCTGATGCTCCTCATAAAGCTGTCGCTGCTGTGAAGGTTCTAGGTGACATCACAAATCCCTATGGTTACATACACAACAAAGCTGGGTTGTTGTTGTTTACACTCTGCAAGGCCTGTGGAAGTGAGTGACATCATAGCACTGTAGTTCTGAGGGTTCTAGATGGATGCAACAATCTCCTGTTGCTTCTATGAAGGCCATAATAGACGACATCACCAAACAGCTCCATAGTCACATACACAGCAAAGGAGAGATGTTGTTTACACCTAGTGATGTCAGTGGTATTGAGTGACATCACAGCACAGTGCTAAGGCTCCTGGGCCTGGACACAGCAGCGGCTGCAATATCTCAACGGAGAATACGTTTATATATATGTGTGTGTGTGCGCGTATATATATATATATATATATATATATATATATATATATATATTTCTCCGCCGAAATCACTTTTAAACCCATTTCCACCTTTTTTTCCCTTCTCTTCCTCTTACTTTTTTTTCACGTTTTTTTACGTTTTTCTCCTTTTCGCCTCTTTTCTGGGCGTATTATTCTTCTTTTTCTTCTTTTTTTTCGTCTAATGCATACCCCATCAGTGCAGCAATGCTTATTCAATACCGCCAGCAGATGGAGACACTGGGGGATAATTTTCTAAGGATTTATACTGATTTTTCCTGTCTGAATTTGTCGCACAGAAAGTTGCAGGCCAAATATGTGTGACATTTCTGCGACTTTAGCTTCTAGAGCATTTTTACAACATTATACATAGGTGCTGAATACATAAAAAGCGACTGTTCAGCGACAGACAAGTCGCATCGGCTGAAAGTAGGCCAGAATGTCAGTCCATGTTGGAGCAGGTTTAGATACAGTCTAAAGTATAGATCTCAAAGTCTGTGCACAGAATTTAGCAAGGGCCTCGCACCTTCTGATGCATCAGGTAGGTGCACAATAGCATAGCCTAACCCTCTGTACTTTGGTCTATATTGATGCGGGACATAGACAGCCAGCTGATGACCAATCCATTAGTGCAATGGATGGCTGGAAGCATTTGTCTTTGCCTTTGCAATACCACAGAAGCAATGCATGGTCAATGTACAGCAATGACACACCTGTGTGAACAGCCAGGAGACCCCCCCCCCCCATGTTATGTTACATAGTTACATAGTTAGTACGGTCGAAAAAAGACATATGTCCATCACGTTCAACCAGGGAATTAAGGGGTAGGGGTGTGGCGCGATATTGGGGAAGGGATGAGATTTTATATTTCTTCATAAGCATTAATCTTATTTTGTCAATTAGGAACATTCAGCACCCACCCGCTATCAAGGCAGCTGCCTATCATGTCATGCCCTACCTGCACAGGTGTGCTGGCTACTCAAATGATCCAATTAAGGAGGCCATTTAGTCAGCAGCAGCAGAAGTCCTGTGCCTGGACGCTCCAACAGGGGCCAGACACAAGCAGAAGCAGAAGCAGCAGAAGCAGCAGCAGCACCACCTTTTGTTTTTTGGCTGCAGCAGCAGCAAGGCCCACAGGGCTGGCTAGCTGGCTAGCCAGCAAGCAGGTAGCAATGAAAGTAGGAATCTTTCTTTTTAACCCTGTAAGGGGGTGGTGCACTGTACCCGAAGATACTGCCATATCGGGTCAATGCATAGGGCGACGGAAGCAAGCTTCGAAATCGGCCCCCGTTCTCAAAAATCCATTTAATATATGGTCCCCAGATAGGGGACGTATCAGATATTAAACTGATAAGAACAGATACTACACTTGATCTTAGCCAAAAGGCCGAGAAGCGATAACCGTGAAAGGGGCGGGCCCAACAAGGTCCCCTTCATGGGCACTATCACTGCTTGCTGTCAGGGAGGCTGCCAGACAATTTTCCATGCACACTCTGGGCTGGGGGGCAGTCAACCACCAGTACACACAGCAGAACCTAAACCCATACCATTATTGCTAAGCAGCAAGACAGGGGCCCATTGCACTCCCACGGGGCCTTTTTAAATGCAATCCATAACCCGGATTTGCCAGGAACCCTTCTTACTCCTCCTACTTGCATGTGACACTGGGCTTAGGATCTGCATAGGAAACACACACACAAGCACACACCTACCTTTGTTGCCTGCAGATGCCTCCTTGGCTGTCCCCAAACGGTATCAAACCAACACCCACGGGAAGCTGTAAGCATAGAGGACATGCCTGCACCCCATTGGACTTACCTGTGTGGGTTAAATCCGGGTTATTTGACAACCTATGGCGGTGATGGTTCTGCTCAGGCAGAGCAGTGCTGATGCTCCTCATAAAGCTGTCGCTGCTGTGAAGGTTCTAGGTGACATCACAAATCCCTATGGTTACATACACAACAAAGCTGGGTTGTTGTTGTTTACACTCTGCAAGGCCTGTGGAAGTGAGTGACATCATAGCACTGTAGTTCTGAGGGTTCTAGATGGATGCAACAATCTCCTGTTGCTTCTATGAAGGCCATAATAGACGACATCACCAAACAGCTCCATAGTCACATACACAGCAAAGGAGAGATGTTGTTTACACCTAGTGATGTCAGTGGTATTGAGTGACATCACAGCACAGTGCTAAGGCTCCTGGGCCTGGACACAGCAGCGGCTGCAATATCTCAACGGAGAATACGTTTATATATATGTGTGTGTGTGCGCGTATATATATATATATATATATATATATATATATATATATATATATTTCTCCGCCGAAATCACTTTTAAACCCATTTCCACCTTTTTTTCCCTTCTCTTCCTCTTACTTTTTTTTCACGTTTTTTTACGTTTTTCTCCTTTTCGCCTCTTTTCTGGGCGTATTATTCTTCTTTTTCTTCTTTTTTTTCGTCTAATGCATACCCCATCAGTGCAGCAATGCTTATTCAATACCGCCAGCAGATGGAGACACTGGGGGATAATTTTCTAAGGATTTATACTGATTTTTCCTGTCTGAATTTGTCGCACAGAAAGTTGCAGGCCAAATATGTGTGACATTTCTGCGACTTTAGCTTCTAGAGCTGTTACGTCGAGCGCTCCGGGTCCCCGTTCCTCCCCGGAGCGCTCGCCTCATCTTCGTTGTTGCAGCGCCCCGGTCAGATCCACTGACCGGGTGCGCTGCGGTCCCGCCTTCAGCCGGGGTGCGATTCGCGATGCGGGTAGCGCCCGCTCGCGATGCGCACCCCGGTCCCCGTACCTGACTCGCTCTCCCTCGGTCCTGTCCCGGCGCGCGCGGCCCCGCTCCCTAGGGCGCGCGCGCGCCGGGTCTCTGCGATTTAAAGGGCCAGTGCACCAATGATGGTGCCTGGCCCAATCTTCCCAATTAGCTTAATTGGTAATCACCTGTGCACTTCCCTATATCTAGTCACTTCCCTTGCACTCCCTTGCCGGATCTTGTTGCCTTAGTGCCTAGTGAAAGCGTTCCCTAGTCTGTTCCTAGTCCGTGTTCCTGACCTCCTGCCGTTGCCCCTGACTACGATCCTTGCCGCCTGCCCCCGACCTTCTGCTACGTCCGACCTTGCTTCTGCCTACTCCATTGTACCGCGCCTATCTTCAGCATCTTCAGCAGCCAGAGAGGTGAGCCGTTGCTAGTGGATACGACCTGGTCACTACCGCCGCAGCAAGACCATCCCGCTTTGCGGCGGGCTCTGGTGAAAACCTGTAGTGACTTAGAACCGGTCCACTAGCGCGGTCCTCGCTATCCCTCTCTGGCACAGAGGATCCACCTCCTGCTAGCCGGCATCGTGACTGTAGATCCGGCCATGGATCCCGCTGAGGTTCCCCTGCCAGTTGTCTCTGATATCGCCCGACAGATCGCCCATCTAACCCACCAGCTGTCGGAAGTGTCCACCATTTTGCACCAACATCCCCTGCCAGTTGCCTCTGATATCGCCCGACAGGTCGCCCTTCTAACCCACCAGCTGTCGGAAGTGCGCCAACATTCGCAACTTCTTCAGCAATCATCTCCTCCGCCAGCTCCTGCACCCCTTCCGCAGCGAGTGGCCACTCCTAGCCTCCGCCTGTCCTTGCCGGACAAATTTAATGGGGACTCTAAGTATTGCCATGGCTTTCTTTCGCAATGTTCCCAGCACTTGGAGATGATGTCGGACCAGTTTCCTACTGAAAGGTCTAAGGTGGCTTTCGTGTTCTGCCTTCTGTCTGGAAAAGCCCTGTCATGGGCCGCACCGCTCTGGGACCGCAATGACCCCGTCACTGCCTCTGTACACTCCTTCTTCTCGGAAATTCGAAGTGTCTTTGAGGAACCTGCCCGAGCTTCTTCAGCCGAGATTGCCCTGCTGAACCTGGCCCAGGGTGTTTCTTCCGTTGGCGAGTACGCCATTCAGTTCCGTGCTCTTGCTTACGAGTTGTCCTGGAATAGTGAGACTCTCTGCGCGACCTTTAAAAAAGGCCTATCCAGCAACATTAAAGATGTTCTGGCCGCACGAGAGACTCCTGCTGACCTACATGAACTCATTCATCTAGCCACTCGCATTGACATGCGTTCTTCCAGATGGCGTCTGGAGCTCCGCCTGGATATGGACTTTGTTCGCACGAAGCGTTTTTTCTCTCCGGCTCCTCTCTCCTCTGGTCCTCTGCAATCTGTTCCTGTGCTTCCCGCCGCGGAGGCTATGCATGTTGACCGGTCTTGCTTGACACCTCAAGAGAGGACACGAAGCCGCATGGAGAATCTTTGCCTGTACCATGCCGGTACCGAACACTTCCTGAAGGATTGTCCTATCCGTCCTCCCCGCCTGGAAAGACGCACGCTGACTCCGCACGAAGGTGACACAGTTCTTGATGTCAACTCTGCCTCTCCACGCCTTACTGTGCCTGTGCGGATATCTGCCTCTACTTTCTCCTTCTCTACTATGCTCTTCTTGGATTCCGGATCTGCAGGAAAATTTTTTTTGGCCTCTCTCATCAACAGGTTCTACGTTCCTGTGACCAGTCTCGCCAGACCCCTCTACATCTATTGTTTTTACAATAAAAGATTGGACTGTCTCGTACGTTTCCACACAGAACCCCTCCTAATTTGCATCGGACCTCTTCATGAAAAAATCGAGTTTTTTTTTCTCAGGTTCTTTGGCCCCAAGAAGAGGGGGAGACCCAAGGGGGGGGGTACTGTTACGTCGAGCGCTCCGGGTCCCCGTTCCTCCCCGGAGCGCTCGCCTCATCTTCGTTGTTGCAGCGCCCCGGTCAGATCCACTGACCGGGTGCGCTGCGGTCCCGCCTTCAGCCGGGGTGCGATTCGCGATGCGGGTAGCGCCCGCTCGCGATGCGCACCCCGGTCCCCGTACCTGACTCGCTCTCCCTCGGTCCTGTCCCGGCGCGCGCGGCCCCGCTCCCTAGGGCGCGCGCGCGCCGGGTCTCTGCGATTTAAAGGGCCAGTGCACCAATGATGGTGCCTGGCCCAATCTTCCCAATTAGCTTAATTGGTAATCACCTGTGCACTTCCCTATATCTAGTCACTTCCCTTGCACTCCCTTGCCGGATCTTGTTGCCTTAGTGCCTAGTGAAAGCGTTCCCTAGTCTGTTCCTAGTCCGTGTTCCTGACCTCCTGCCGTTGCCCCTGACTACGATCCTTGCCGCCTGCCCCCGACCTTCTGCTACGTCCGACCTTGCTTCTGCCTACTCCATTGTACCGCGCCTATCTTCAGCATCTTCAGCAGCCAGAGAGGTGAGCCGTTGCTAGTGGATACGACCTGGTCACTACCGCCGCAGCAAGACCATCCCGCTTTGCGGCGGGCTCTGGTGAAAACCTGTAGTGACTTAGAACCGGTCCACTAGCGCGGTCCTCGCTATCCCTCTCTGGCACAGAGGATCCACCTCCTGCTAGCCGGCATCGTGACAAGAGCATTTTTACAACATTATACATAGGTGCTGAATACATAAAAAGCGACTGTTCAGCGACAGACAAGTCGCATCGGCTGAAAGTAGGCCAGAATGTCAGTCCATGTTGGAGCAGGTTTAGATACAGTCTAAAGTATAGATCTCAAAGTCTGTGCACAGAATTTAGCAAGGGCCTCGCACCTTCTGATGCATCAGGTAGGTGCACAATAGCATAGCCTAACCCTCTGTACTTTGGTCTATATTGATGCGGGACATAGACAGCCAGCTGATGACCAATCCATTAGTGCAATGGATGGCTGGAAGCATTTGTCTTTGCCTTTGCAATACCACAGAAGCAATGCATGGTCAATGTACAGCAATGACACACCTGTGTGAACAGCCAGGAGACCCCCCCCCCCCCATGTTATGTTACATAGTTACATAGTTAGTACGGTCGAAAAAAGACATATGTCCATCACGTTCAACCAGGGAATTAAGGGGTAGGGGTGTGGCGCGATATTGGGGAAGGGATGAGATTTTATATTTCTTCATAAGCATTAATCTTATTTTGTCAATTAGGAACATTCAGCACCCACCCGCTATCAAGGCAGCTGCCTATCATGTCATGCCCTACCTGCACAGGTGTGCTGGCTACTCAAATGATCCAATTAAGGAGGCCATTTAGTCAGCAGCAGCAGAAGTCCTGTGCCTGGACGCTCCAACAGGGGCCAGACACAAGCAGAAGCAGAAGCAGCAGAAGCAGCAGCAGCACCACCTTTTGTTTTTTGGCTGCAGCAGCAGCAAGGCCCACAGGGCTGGCTAGCTGGCTAGCCAGCAAGCAGGTAGCAATGAAAGTAGGAATCTTTCTTTTTAACCCTGTAAGGGGGTGGTGCACTGTACCCGAAGATACTGCCATATCGGGTCAATGCATAGGGCGACGGAAGCAAGCTTCGAAATCGGCCCCCGTTCTCAAAAATCCATTTAATATATGGTCCCCAGATAGGGGACGTATCAGATATTAAACTGATAAGAACAGATACTACACTTGATCTTAGCCAAAAGGCCGAGAAGCGATAACCGTGAAAGGGGCGGGCCCAACAAGGTCCCCTTCATGGGCACTATCACTGCTTGCTGTCAGGGAGGCTGCCAGACAATTTTCCATGCACACTCTGGGCTGGGGGGCAGTCAACCACCAGTACACACAGCAGAACCTAAACCCATACCATTATTGCTAAGCAGCAAGACAGGGGCCCATTGCACTCCCACGGGGCCTTTTTAAATGCAATCCATAACCCGGATTTGCCAGGAACCCTTCTTACTCCTCCTACTTGCATGTGACACTGGGCTTAGGATCTGCATAGGAAACACACACACAAGCACACACCTACCTTTGTTGCCTGCAGATGCCTCCTTGGCTGTCCCCAAACGGTATCAAACCAACACCCACGGGAAGCTGTAAGCATAGAGGACATGCCTGCACCCCATTGGACTTACCTGTGTGGGTTAAATCCGGGTTATTTGACAACCTATGGCGGTGATGGTTCTGCTCAGGCAGAGCAGTGCTGATGCTCCTCATAAAGCTGTCGCTGCTGTGAAGGTTCTAGGTGACATCACAAATCCCTATGGTTACATACACAACAAAGCTGGGTTGTTGTTGTTTACACTCTGCAAGGCCTGTGGAAGTGAGTGACATCATAGCACTGTAGTTCTGAGGGTTCTAGATGGATGCAACAATCTCCTGTTGCTTCTATGAAGGCCATAATAGACGACATCACCAAACAGCTCCATAGTCACATACACAGCAAAGGAGAGATGTTGTTTACACCTAGTGATGTCAGTGGTATTGAGTGACATCACAGCACAGTGCTAAGGCTCCTGGGCCTGGACACAGCAGCGGCTGCAATATCTCAACGGAGAATACGTTTATATATATGTGTGTGTGTGCGCGTATATATATATATATATATATATATATATATATATATATATATTTCTCCGCCGAAATCACTTTTAAACCCATTTCCACCTTTTTTTCCCTTCTCTTCCTCTTACTTTTTTTTCACGTTTTTTTACGTTTTTCTCCTTTTCGCCTCTTTTCTGGGCGTATTATTCTTCTTTTTCTTCTTTTTTTTCGTCTAATGCATACCCCATCAGTGCAGCAATGCTTATTCAATACCGCCAGCAGATGGAGACACTGGGGGATAATTTTCTAAGGATTTATACTGATTTTTCCTGTCTGAATTTGTCGCACAGAAAGTTGCAGGCCAAATATGTGTGACATTTCTGCGACTTTAGCTTCTAGAGCATTTTTACAACATTATACATAGGTGCTGAATACATAAAAAGCGACTGTTCAGCGACAGACAAGTCGCATCGGCTGAAAGTAGGCCAGAATGTCAGTCCATGTTGGAGCAGGTTTAGATACAGTCTAAAGTATAGATCTCAAAGTCTGTGCACAGAATTTAGCAAGGGCCTCGCACCTTCTGATGCATCAGGTAGGTGCACAATAGCATAGCCTAACCCTCTGTACTTTGGTCTATATTGATGCGGGACATAGACAGCCAGCTGATGACCAATCCATTAGTGCAATGGATGGCTGGAAGCATTTGTCTTTGCCTTTGCAATACCACAGAAGCAATGCATGGTCAATGTACAGCAATGACACACCTGTGTGAACAGCCAGGAGACCCCCCCCCCCCATGTTATGTTACATAGTTACATAGTTAGTACGGTCGAAAAAAGACATATGTCCATCACGTTCAACCAGGGAATTAAGGGGTAGGGGTGTGGCGCGATATTGGGGAAGGGATGAGATTTTATATTTCTTCATAAGCATTAATCTTATTTTGTCAATTAGGAACATTCAGCACCCACCCGCTATCAAGGCAGCTGCCTATCATGTCATGCCCTACCTGCACAGGTGTGCTGGCTACTCAAATGATCCAATTAAGGAGGCCATTTAGTCAGCAGCAGCAGAAGTCCTGTGCCTGGACGCTCCAACAGGGGCCAGACACAAGCAGAAGCAGAAGCAGCAGAAGCAGCAGCAGCACCACCTTTTGTTTTTTGGCTGCAGCAGCAGCAAGGCCCACAGGGCTGGCTAGCTGGCTAGCCAGCAAGCAGGTAGCAATGAAAGTAGGAATCTTTCTTTTTAACCCTGTAAGGGGGTGGTGCACTGTACCCGAAGATACTGCCATATCGGGTCAATGCATAGGGCGACGGAAGCAAGCTTCGAAATCGGCCCCCGTTCTCAAAAATCCATTTAATATATGGTCCCCAGATAGGGGACGTATCAGATATTAAACTGATAAGAACAGATACTACACTTGATCTTAGCCAAAAGGCCGAGAAGCGATAACCGTGAAAGGGGCGGGCCCAACAAGGTCCCCTTCATGGGCACTATCACTGCTTGCTGTCAGGGAGGCTGCCAGACAATTTTCCATGCACACTCTGGGCTGGGGGGCAGTCAACCACCAGTACACACAGCAGAACCTAAACCCATACCATTATTGCTAAGCAGCAAGACAGGGGCCCATTGCACTCCCACGGGGCCTTTTTAAATGCAATCCATAACCCGGATTTGCCAGGAACCCTTCTTACTCCTCCTACTTGCATGTGACACTGGGCTTAGGATCTGCATAGGAAACACACACACAAGCACACACCTACCTTTGTTGCCTGCAGATGCCTCCTTGGCTGTCCCCAAACGGTATCAAACCAACACCCACGGGAAGCTGTAAGCATAGAGGACATGCCTGCACCCCATTGGACTTACCTGTGTGGGTTAAATCCGGGTTATTTGACAACCTATGGCGGTGATGGTTCTGCTCAGGCAGAGCAGTGCTGATGCTCCTCATAAAGCTGTCGCTGCTGTGAAGGTTCTAGGTGACATCACAAATCCCTATGGTTACATACACAACAAAGCTGGGTTGTTGTTGTTTACACTCTGCAAGGCCTGTGGAAGTGAGTGACATCATAGCACTGTAGTTCTGAGGGTTCTAGATGGATGCAACAATCTCCTGTTGCTTCTATGAAGGCCATAATAGACGACATCACCAAACAGCTCCATAGTCACATACACAGCAAAGGAGAGATGTTGTTTACACCTAGTGATGTCAGTGGTATTGAGTGACATCACAGCACAGTGCTAAGGCTCCTGGGCCTGGACACAGCAGCGGCTGCAATATCTCAACGGAGAATACGTTTATATATATGTGTGTGTGTGCGCGTATATATATATATATATATATATATATATATATATATATATATATATATTTCTCCGCCGAAATCACTTTTAAACCCATTTCCACCTTTTTTTCCCTTCTCTTCCTCTTACTTTTTTTTCACGTTTTTTTACGTTTTTCTCCTTTTCGCCTCTTTTCTGGGCGTATTATTCTTCTTTTTCTTCTTTTTTTTCGTCTAATGCATACCCCATCAGTGCAGCAATGCTTATTCAATACCGCCAGCAGATGGAGACACTGGGGGATAATTTTCTAAGGATTTATACTGATTTTTCCTGTCTGAATTTGTCGCACAGAAAGTTGCAGGCCAAATATGTGTGACATTTCTGCGACTTTAGCTTCTAGAGCATTTTTACAACATTATACATAGGTGCTGAATACATAAAAAGCGACTGTTCAGCGACAGACAAGTCGCATCGGCTGAAAGTAGGCCAGAATGTCAGTCCATGTTGGAGCAGGTTTAGATACAGTCTAAAGTATAGATCTCAAAGTCTGTGCACAGAATTTAGCAAGGGCCTCGCACCTTCTGATGCATCAGGTAGGTGCACAATAGCATAGCCTAACCCTCTGTACTTTGGTCTATATTGATGCGGGACATAGACAGCCAGCTGATGACCAATCCATTAGTGCAATGGATGGCTGGAAGCATTTGTCTTTGCCTTTGCAATACCACAGAAGCAATGCATGGTCAATGTACAGCAATGACACACCTGTGTGAACAGCCAGGAGACCCCCCCCCCCCATGTTATGTTACATAGTTACATAGTTAGTACGGTCGAAAAAAGACATATGTCCATCACGTTCAACCAGGGAATTAAGGGGTAGGGGTGTGGCGCGATATTGGGGAAGGGATGAGATTTTATATTTCTTCATAAGCATTAATCTTATTTTGTCAATTAGGAACATTCAGCACCCACCCGCTATCAAGGCAGCTGCCTATCATGTCATGCCCTACCTGCACAGGTGTGCTGGCTACTCAAATGATCCAATTAAGGAGGCCATTTAGTCAGCAGCAGCAGAAGTCCTGTGCCTGGACGCTCCAACAGGGGCCAGACACAAGCAGAAGCAGAAGCAGCAGAAGCAGCAGCAGCACCACCTTTTGTTTTTTGGCTGCAGCAGCAGCAAGGCCCACAGGGCTGGCTAGCTGGCTAGCCAGCAAGCAGGTAGCAATGAAAGTAGGAATCTTTCTTTTTAACCCTGTAAGGGGGTGGTGCACTGTACCCGAAGATACTGCCATATCGGGTCAATGCATAGGGCGACGGAAGCAAGCTTCGAAATCGGCCCCCGTTCTCAAAAATCCATTTAATATATGGTCCCCAGATAGGGGACGTATCAGATATTAAACTGATAAGAACAGATTTTTTTTTTTTTAACTTGACTACCCTTACGGGGGCAACTTTATTAAAAATTAAATAATGTTAACAAAGTTGTGCAAATATGTCAATAAATACAGTTACATATAAATAACATATTTACAACATATTAAAACATAAAATGGGCACTTGGTGGCTTTACAAGATAGAATTCCATTCTTTTAAAAACCATTTTCTAGATAAAAGCGGAAATCTCTTCTTGTCTAAAAGATAGTACTGGTACATTTCATAAAAACAGATAGATAAAATGTCCTTCACAGATAAAACCTCATGCTTGAACAATAAAATATTCCTGGCCTTCCACAGAGCTGCCTTCACACAGTTTATGATCTTCCATGCAATAGTCTCTTGAGTCCGTGTTGGGCATTCCAGGCAACCATAAAAAACCACTGCAATATTTAAGTCTTTTAGTCCAGTTATCCTTTTTACCAGAGGGAGTATCTTTGTCCATATTTTCTGCGAGTAAAAACAAGTCCATATTAGATGGTGCACGGTCTCCTCTTGTCGGCATCCCTCCCTCGGGCAGGTTGCAGAGTTGGATAATCCTCTTCGGTGCTGGAATGCCCGGCATGGAAGACACTCGTGTGCGCAGCTCCAGGCCAGGTCCTTCTGTGAATTAAAAAGATAATTAATACTCAACATCTTCCAAATCTGTATACACTTCTGTTCGTTAAAATTTTTGATGGGAGTCACGGTACTGGTTTCTTTTATTTCCTTTAGTAGTTTTTTGCTATTGCACAGATCCTGAACACTTTTACCTTTAAAATTATATAAGTTTAAAATTTTTCCTAAAATCATGTATTGAGGGGGTAAATTCAAAGAATAAGGGCAACTTAAAACTGTAGAAAACCAGCCGTTCCTCCGCATAAAATAACCAGTATTAAAACGAACAAAATAAGACCAGTAGCTATCTTTAAAAACAGTAGTAAAACACATGCTAAAAAACTTTATTAAAAGGAAAGCTTTAAAATCTGGAAAATCCTTACCGCCCCTGGAGTTCGGTTTTATCACAATATGTCTCTTTAATTTTTCGCTCTTAGAACTCCAAAAGAAAGTAAAACAAGCTTTTGTTATTTTCTTTAGAACCATTTCGGGGGGTGGGAAAACCAGACTTAAATACAATAAAATAGGTAAAAGCACCATTTTTGTAATTAAAACCTTCCCTTCCATTGTAAGTTCTCGCATGTTCCACATACATATTTTCTTATTTATTTTTTGAGCCACCAAGTCCCAGCTATTAAAACCATTATTAGACTCGTCAAAGGAGACACCTAAAATCTGCACCGACTCAGACACAGGGACGGGCACATCATACAAAGGCATTCCGCCTATGTTTAAAATGTTACTTTTGTTAAAATTGACTTTAAAACCGGAGGCACAATTAAAATATTGAATCTGTTTTAGCGTCTTCTGAAGCGATGGGGTGTCCCTGCAAAACACCGCAACATCGTCCATGTACCCCACTACCTTCGCCTCTAGTCCCCCTCCTCCTGGCAGGGGGACTCCATGGATCTGCTTATCCTTTCGTATTGTACATAAAAGAGGCTCTATTGTGCAAATGAAGAGTAGTGGGGACAAGGGACACCCCTGCTTCACTCCGGAATTTAAAATCACGCCCTGTGTCTTAAAACCATTTACTAAAATTTTACTAGTACAGTTATCATAAAAAGCTCTAAGAGACAATAAAAAGCCATCAGGTATACCCATTTTCTCTAAAACCTTAAAAAGATAAAAATGTGACACCCTGTCGAAAGCTTTTTCAAAATCTATGGATAAAACCGCCAGCTTTCCTTTTCTTAATTTGGTGTCGCTAATTACATCCTTTAAAAGGTTTAGGTTCTCCCATAAACTCCTCCCAGGCACCCCACAGACTTGGTTTGTATGAATTATTTTATGGATTACGTTCTTTAAGCGGTTAGCACACAGTTTCGCCATTATTTTATAGTCGCAGTTCAGAAGGGTGATTGGTCTCCAGTTTTTGAGTTCCGACCGGTCTCCCTTTTTGAATAGCAGGGAGACATCACCCTTCTTCCATGAGCCTGGGAGGATTTTAGACTTAAAGACTTCCGTAAAAAGGGAGAACAAATCTTCTTTTAAAATACCATAAAAAGTAACATAAAATTCAATGGGTATACCATCCGGCCCAGGCACTTTACCTGTTTTAAAACTCTTGACGGTCTCTAAAATCTCCTGCTCTGAAATATTCTGCAATAAAAAAGACTGTGAGACAGGATCTAAAAAATTGGTGATCTCCTTTAACGAGTCATTCATAAAACATTCATCAATGTGTTTTACATTAAAAAGATCCGCATAAAACTCTTGCACCTTTTTTAAAATACCCTGTACATCATTCACTCCTTCAATGTTTTCTATTAACCTTCTATTTTCATGTATTTTCTTAAAAAAATACCTGGAGCAGGTCTCGTTTTCCTCAAGATGCTGTATTCGAGACCTAAAGATAATTTCTTTTCCTTTCTGCTCCAGGCACTTAGTTATTTCTTTTTTAAGATCATGTACCTCCTTCTCCACCTCCATCCCATGTGCTCTGAATTTGTACAGGGTTTGCAGACGAGTATTTAGGATATTATAAAATTCACGTTTTTCTTTAGCTTTCCTAACCCCAACACGGATAAAAAATTCTTTTATTTTTAGTTTCATTTTTTCCCACCAGATACTGGTGGGAGTGTTGGGGTCTTTTACTCGTCTGCATTCCTTGTAAAAGGTGATAAAATCTGATAAAACCTGCGGATCTTCTAAAAGGGACACGTTTAACTTCCAGGCATTCCTACCAGTTCTCTTTTTAAAATCACTTTTAACTTTAAAATACAATAATTTATGGTCAGAAAAAACATTGGTAAAAAGATCACAGTTAAAAGGCAGTACTTGATAAGAACAAAAAATAAAATCTATCCTGGAGCTACAGCTTGCATTGCTCCAGGTAACACCGTCTTCCTCTGGTACGTTAAAATTACATTTTTTAAAAACATCAGTGAGATTAAAATCTAAAATCAAGTTTTTTAACATAAAAGACGTCTTATCATAGTTCCTACTCACTGCGTTCGAAAAACGGCGTTCTCCCCTTAAAATACAATTAAAATCACCTGATAAAACAAGAGGACTAGAATTGTTAATAAAAAGGGGTAAAATCTCCAACATTTTTATTCTTTCATTCTTATCAGGAGAACCATAAAAATTTAAAAACTGCCATTTAATACCATTAATAAAAGCGTTGACCAATAAAATTCTGCCTGGTAAAATTTCGTTAAAACTCTCAATTAAAACGTTCCCTTTAAAAAGTATGGCGACCCCTGCTGATCTGGACTCATTTGATCCAGACCAGACTGATGGACCGTGCACCCAATCATCTTCATATTCTTTATAATTTAATCTGTGCGGGATGCCACATTCCTGCAGGAAAAGGACGGAAGCAGCAAAAACCGACAAGTAATTAAATAGGGCAACCCTTCTTACTCTGGCGCTCACACTTCTCACGTTCAAGGACAGACCGGACAACTCAGCCATGGGAATGTACAAGAAAACGTCTTACACCTCTGATTCCCCCTCCGAAGCCTCATACCCCCCAAAATCTGACTCAACTGTACGCATAGAGGAAGCAGGAGAGGAGGCACCATCACTCAGCCGACCCCCCTCCTCCATCATGATTGAGGCATAGTTGTTCTCGGGCATCCTGGCAATCAGGGCTCCAGACTCATTGGGTTCTTCCACCTCTTGCCCCTCCATAGGGGTCGGGTGTTCACTTAGTTCCGTCTCTGGTACCTCAGAGACGGTCACCCCTGAAACCTCCTCCTGGCAGGGAGGAGGGGGGGTATCCCCTATGGGGACTTGTGGAGGAACGTCACTTGGGTTCCCTGCATCCGCAGGTACTTCCATCGGCTCCCCCTGGACCGCCTCCGAATAGAGTCTTCTGGAGCCCCTCCGCCTTTTAACCTTCACCTCTCCACCCGGATCATCGCTCTCAGGGGGACCCTGAGCCAGAGGTTGCTGAGGAGCGGATTCGGCCGCCGTCCGCTCCTCTCTTAACCCAGCATGCTCCTGGGGGCCAGTTTTTCCACCACTTGCACGTTTTTTGGCCATCCTCTGCTCTTTAGGGTCCCCTCCTTTTGCCTGAGGGGGGTCTTTCTCCTTCTCCATCTCACTGCTTACCTCTTGTGGGGGGGTAATCACTGGCTCTGCTTGCCTCGGCTGGTGTCCCGGTTGCTGTCCTTGCTGCCTCCAGGGTTGCCACTGCTGCTCCGTCCTATGTCTGTGGGGACAAGAGGAGAAAAGGTGACCGAATTGTTGACAGAAATTGCACCTCCCTCCTCTTGTGCATTTTTCTGTCTCGTGCTGTGTGCTACCACATTTTTTGCATGTGCTTTCACAGTTTTCTTTTGTGTGTCCATATCTGTGACACTTCCTGCAGTAGCTTGGCATCCCCGCATAAAAGAGGTCGCCACACATATTATTTATTTTAAAACGAGCTGGTGGTAGTTGTATTCCCCCTGGCAATCTGTCATCTTTTTTGCATGTAACCTGAAATCTCCACTTAGATGTCCAGATGCCACAGCTGTTCATGATTTTTCCTCTGCACTCAACCTTACTAAAATAGACTTGTAAAAACAACTCAACATCGTGTAGGTTGGCGAAAGGGGAATACATCTTTACTACCACCAGCTTAATATCGTCTAGAACGTGCTCAATAATCCGGACACCCTGAAGCTTTTTGTCTTTACTCGCAGCAGCTCTGGTAACAAAATCTCTGTGGATGCCATTTTGTGTGAACGTCACATCAAAAATTTTACGCTTCGGGTAGTCCTGGATTGCCAATATCTCGCCCTTCTGTATTCCGAAAACTCCTCCGAGCACGTCCTCTACTACAAATTTCAAATCGTCCGCCCTTTTGGTATCATCCGTGAGAATGACTCTCACGGTGTTTTTGATCCTTGCGTATGCCGGCACAGAACCTGGATCCGGATCATCATCCATGGTTCTAACCTCTCTCCACCCGAAGGTCTTGAGAGGCGATCGCTACTCGTTACCCTGGGACTAGGCCCTCTCCCCAATAGCAACAAGTGGGTGAAGCCCAGGCAATAAACCTGGGCGATCCCACAAGGCCGAGGAGAGGGGTACCCGAGTACCTTCTGACCAGATCTCCTGTATTACTACACTTGATCTTAGCCAAAAGGCCGAGAAGCGATAACCGTGAAAGGGGCGGGCCCAACAAGGTCCCCTTCATGGGCACTATCACTGCTTGCTGTCAGGGAGGCTGCCAGACAATTTTCCATGCACACTCTGGGCTGGGGGGCAGTCAACCACCAGTACACACAGCAGAACCTAAACCCATACCATTATTGCTAAGCAGCAAGACAGGGGCCCATTGCACTCCCACGGGGCCTTTTTAAATGCAATCCATAACCCGGATTTGCCAGGAACCCTTCTTACTCCTCCTACTTGCATGTGACACTGGGCTTAGGATCTGCATAGGAAACACACACACAAGCACACACCTACCTTTGTTGCCTGCAGATGCCTCCTTGGCTGTCCCCAAACGGTATCAAACCAACACCCACGGGAAGCTGTAAGCATAGAGGACATGCCTGCACCCCATTGGACTTACCTGTGTGGGTTAAATCCGGGTTATTTGACAACCTATGGCGGTGATGGTTCTGCTCAGGCAGAGCAGTGCTGATGCTCCTCATAAAGCTGTCGCTGCTGTGAAGGTTCTAGGTGACATCACAAATCCCTATGGTTACATACACAACAAAGCTGGGTTGTTGTTGTTTACACTCTGCAAGGCCTGTGGAAGTGAGTGACATCATAGCACTGTAGTTCTGAGGGTTCTAGATGGATGCAACAATCTCCTGTTGCTTCTATGAAGGCCATAATAGACGACATCACCAAACAGCTCCATAGTCACATACACAGCAAAGGAGAGATGTTGTTTACACCTAGTGATGTCAGTGGTATTGAGTGACATCACAGCACAGTGCTAAGGCTCCTGGGCCTGGACACAGCAGCGGCTGCAATATCTCAACGGAGAATACGTTTATATATATGTGTGTGTGTGCGCGTATATATATATATATATATATATATATATATATATATATATTTCTCCGCCGAAATCACTTTTAAACCCATTTCCACCTTTTTTTCCCTTCTCTTCCTCTTACTTTTTTTTCACGTTTTTTTACGTTTTTCTCCTTTTCGCCTCTTTTCTGGGCGTATTATTCTTCTTTTTCTTCTTTTTTTTCGTCTAATGCATACCCCATCAGTGCAGCAATGCTTATTCAATACCGCCAGCAGATGGAGACACTGGGGGATAATTTTCTAAGGATTTATACTGATTTTTCCTGTCTGAATTTGTCGCACAGAAAGTTGCAGGCCAAATATGTGTGACATTTCTGCGACTTTAGCTTCTAGAGCATTTTTACAACATTATACATAGGTGCTGAATACATAAAAAGCGACTGTTCAGCGACAGACAAGTCGCATCGGCTGAAAGTAGGCCAGAATGTCAGTCCATGTTGGAGCAGGTTTAGATACAGTCTAAAGTATAGATCTCAAAGTCTGTGCACAGAATTTAGCAAGGGCCTCGCACCTTCTGATGCATCAGGTAGGTGCACAATAGCATAGCCTAACCCTCTGTACTTTGGTCTATATTGATGCGGGACATAGACAGCCAGCTGATGACCAATCCATTAGTGCAATGGATGGCTGGAAGCATTTGTCTTTGCCTTTGCAATACCACAGAAGCAATGCATGGTCAATGTACAGCAATGACACACCTGTGTGAACAGCCAGGAGACCCCCCCCCCCCCATGTTATGTTACATAGTTACATAGTTAGTACGGTCGAAAAAAGACATATGTCCATCACGTTCAACCAGGGAATTAAGGGGTAGGGGTGTGGCGCGATATTGGGGAAGGGATGAGATTTTATATTTCTTCATAAGCATTAATCTTATTTTGTCAATTAGGAACATTCAGCACCCACCCGCTATCAAGGCAGCTGCCTATCATGTCATGCCCTACCTGCACAGGTGTGCTGGCTACTCAAATGATCCAATTAAGGAGGCCATTTAGTCAGCAGCAGCAGAAGTCCTGTGCCTGGACGCTCCAACAGGGGCCAGACACAAGCAGAAGCAGAAGCAGCAGCAGCACCACCTTTTGTTTTTTGGCTGCAGCAGCAGCAAGGCCCACAGGGCTGGCTAGCTGGCTAGCCAGCAAGCAGGTAGCAATGAAAGTAGGAATCTTTCTTTTTAACCCTGTAAGGGGGTGGTGCACTGTACCCGAAGATACTGCCATATCGGGTCAATGCATAGGGCGACGGAAGCAAGCTTCGAAATCGGCCCCCGTTCTCAAAAATCCATTTAATATATGGTCCCCAGATAGGGGACGTATCAGATATTAAACTGATAAGAACAGATACTACACTTGATCTTAGCCAAAAGGCCGAGAAGCGATAACCGTGAAAGGGGCGGGCCCAACAAGGTCCCCTTCATGGGCACTATCACTGCTTGCTGTCAGGGAGGCTGCCAGACAATTTTCCATGCACACTCTGGGCTGGGGGGCAGTCAACCACCAGTACACACAGCAGAACCTAAACCCATACCATTATTGCTAAGCAGCAAGACAGGGGCCCATTGCACTCCCACGGGGCCTTTTTAAATGCAATCCATAACCCGGATTTGCCAGGAACCCTTCTTACTCCTCCTACTTGCATGTGACACTGGGCTTAGGATCTGCATAGGAAACACACACACAAGCACACACCTACCTTTGTTGCCTGCAGATGCCTCCTTGGCTGTCCCCAAACGGTATCAAACCAACACCCACGGGAAGCTGTAAGCATAGAGGACATGCCTGCACCCCATTGGACTTACCTGTGTGGGTTAAATCCGGGTTATTTGACAACCTATGGCGGTGATGGTTCTGCTCAGGCAGAGCAGTGCTGATGCTCCTCATAAAGCTGTCGCTGCTGTGAAGGTTCTAGGTGACATCACAAATCCCTATGGTTACATACACAACAAAGCTGGGTTGTTGTTGTTTACACTCTGCAAGGCCTGTGGAAGTGAGTGACATCATAGCACTGTAGTTCTGAGGGTTCTAGATGGATGCAACAATCTCCTGTTGCTTCTATGAAGGCCATAATAGACGACATCACCAAACAGCTCCATAGTCACATACACAGCAAAGGAGAGATGTTGTTTACACCTAGTGATGTCAGTGGTATTGAGTGACATCACAGCACAGTGCTAAGGCTCCTGGGCCTGGACACAGCAGCGGCTGCAATATCTCAACGGAGAATACGTTTATATATATGTGTGTGTGTGCGCGTATATATATATATATATATATATATATATATATATATATATATTTCTCCGCCGAAATCACTTTTAAACCCATTTCCACCTTTTTTTCCCTTCTCTTCCTCTTACTTTTTTTTCACGTTTTTTTACGTTTTTCTCCTTTTCGCCTCTTTTCTGGGCGTATTATTCTTCTTTTTCTTCTTTTTTTTCGTCTAATGCATACCCCATCAGTGCAGCAATGCTTATTCAATACCGCCAGCAGATGGAGACACTGGGGGATAATTTTCTAAGGATTTATACTGATTTTTCCTGTCTGAATTTGTCGCACAGAAAGTTGCAGGCCAAATATGTGTGACATTTCTGCGACTTTAGCTTCTAGAGCATTTTTACAACATTATACATAGGTGCTGAATACATAAAAAGCGACTGTTCAGCGACAGACAAGTCGCATCGGCTGAAAGTAGGCCAGAATGTCAGTCCATGTTGGAGCAGGTTTAGATACAGTCTAAAGTATAGATCTCAAAGTCTGTGCACAGAATTTAGCAAGGGCCTCGCACCTTCTGATGCATCAGGTAGGTGCACAATAGCATAGCCTAACCCTCTGTACTTTGGTCTATATTGATGCGGGACATAGACAGCCAGCTGATGACCAATCCATTAGTGCAATGGATGGCTGGAAGCATTTGTCTTTGCCTTTGCAATACCACAGAAGCAATGCATGGTCAATGTACAGCAATGACACACCTGTGTGAACAGCCAGGAGACCCCCCCCCCCCATGTTATGTTACATAGTTACATAGTTAGTACGGTCGAAAAAAGACATATGTCCATCACGTTCAACCAGGGAATTAAGGGGTAGGGGTGTGGCGCGATATTGGGGAAGGGATGAGATTTTATATTTCTTCATAAGCATTAATCTTATTTTGTCAATTAGGAACATTCAGCACCCACCCGCTATCAAGGCAGCTGCCTATCATGTCATGCCCTACCTGCACAGGTGTGCTGGCTACTCAAATGATCCAATTAAGGAGGCCATTTAGTCAGCAGCAGCAGAAGTCCTGTGCCTGGACGCTCCAACAGGGGCCAGACACAAGCAGAAGCAGAAGCAGCAGAAGCAGCAGCAGCACCACCTTTTGTTTTTTGGCTGCAGCAGCAGCAAGGCCCACAGGGCTGGCTAGCTGGCTAGCCAGCAAGCAGGTAGCAATGAAAGTAGGAATCTTTCTTTTTAACCCTGTAAGGGGGTGGTGCACTGTACCCGAAGATACTGCCATATCGGGTCAATGCATAGGGCGACGGAAGCAAGCTTCGAAATCGGCCCCCGTTCTCAAAAATCCATTTAATATATGGTCCCCAGATAGGGGACGTATCAGATATTAAACTGATAAGAACAGATACTACACTTGATCTTAGCCAAAAGGCCGAGAAGCGATAACCGTGAAAGGGGCGGGCCCAACAAGGTCCCCTTCATGGGCACTATCACTGCTTGCTGTCAGGGAGGCTGCCAGACAATTTTCCATGCACACTCTGGGCTGGGGGGCAGTCAACCACCAGTACACACAGCAGAACCTAAACCCATACCATTATTGCTAAGCAGCAAGACAGGGGCCCATTGCACTCCCACGGGGCCTTTTTAAATGCAATCCATAACCCGGATTTGCCAGGAACCCTTCTTACTCCTCCTACTTGCATGTGACACTGGGCTTAGGATCTGCATAGGAAACACACACACAAGCACACACCTACCTTTGTTGCCTGCAGATGCCTCCTTGGCTGTCCCCAAACGGTATCAAACCAACACCCACGGGAAGCTGTAAGCATAGAGGACATGCCTGCACCCCATTGGACTTACCTGTGTGGGTTAAATCCGGGTTATTTGACAACCTATGGCGGTGATGGTTCTGCTCAGGCAGAGCAGTGCTGATGCTCCTCATAAAGCTGTCGCTGCTGTGAAGGTTCTAGGTGACATCACAAATCCCTATGGTTACATACACAACAAAGCTGGGTTGTTGTTGTTTACACTCTGCAAGGCCTGTGGAAGTGAGGTGACATCATAGCACTGTAGTTCTGAGGGTTCTAGATGGATGCAACAATCTCCTGTTGCTTCTATGAAGGCCATAATAGACGACATCACCAAACAGCTCCATAGTCACATACACAGCAAAGGAGAGATGTTGTTTACACCTAGTGATGTCAGTGGTATTGAGTGACATCACAGCACAGTGCTAAGGCTCCTGGGCCTGGACACAGCAGCGGCTGCAATATCTCAACGGAGAATACGTTTATATATATGTGTGTGTGTGCGCGTATATATATATATATATATATATATATATATATATATATATATATTTCTCCGCCGAAATCACTTTTAAACCATTTCCACCTTTTTTCCCTTCTCTTCCTCTTACTTTTTTTTCACGTTTTTTTACGTTTTTCTCCTTTTCGCCTCTTTTCTGGGCGTATTATTCTTCTTTTTCTTCTTTTTTTTCGTCTAATGCATACCCCATCAGTGCAGCAATGCTTATTCAATACCGCCAGCAGATGGAGACACTGGGGGATAATTTTCTAAGGATTTATACTGATTTTTCCTGTCTGAATTTGTCGCACAGAAAGTTGCAGGCCAAATATGTGTGACATTTCTGCGACTTTAGCTTCTAGAGCATTTTTACAACATTATACATAGGTGCTGAATACATAAAAAGCGACTGTTCAGCGACAGACAAGTCGCATCGGCTGAAAGTAGGCCAGAATGTCAGTCCATGTTGGAGCAGGTTTAGATACAGTCTAAAGTATAGATCTCAAAGTCTGTGCACAGAATTTAGCAAGGGCCTCGCACCTTCTGATGCATCAGGTAGGTGCACAATAGCATAGCCTAACCCTCTGTACTTTGGTCTATATTGATGCGGGACATAGACAGCCAGCTGATGACCAATCCATTAGTGCAATGGATGGCTGGAAGCATTTGTCTTTGCCTTTGCAATACCACAGAAGCAATGCATGGTCAATGTACAGCAATGACACACCTGTTGTGAACAGCCAGGAGACCCCCCCCCCCCATGTTATGTTACATAGTTACATAGTTAGTACGGTCGAAAAAAGACATATGTCCATCACGTTCAACCAGGGGAATTAAGGGGTAGGGGTGTGGCGCGATATTGGGGAAGGGATGAGATTTTATATTTCTTCATAAGCATTAATCTTATTTTGTCAATTAGGAACATTCAGCACCCACCCGCTATCAAGGCAGCTGCCTATCATGTCATGCCCTACCTGCACAGGTGTGCTGGCTACTCAAATGATCCAATTAAGGAGGCCATTTAGTCAGCAGCAGCAGAAGTCCTGTGCCTGGACGCTCCAACAGGGGCCAGACACAAGCAGAAGCAGAAGCAGCAGAAGCAGCAGCAGCACCACCTTTTGTTTTTTGGCTGCAGCAGCAGCAAGGCCCACAGGGCTGGCTAGCTGGCTAGCCAGCAAGCAGGTAGCAATGAAAGTAGGAATCTTTCTTTTTAACCCTGTAAGGGGGTGGTGCACTGTACCCGAAGATACTGCCATATCGGGTCAATGCATAGGGCGACGGAAGCAAGCTTCGAAATCGGCCCCCGTTCTCAAAAATCCATTTAATATATGGTCCCCAGATAGGGGACGTATCAGATATTAAACTGATAAGAACAGATACTACACTTGATCTTAGCCAAAAGGCCGAGAAGCGATAACCGTGAAAGGGGCGGGCCCAACAAGGTCCCCTTCATGGGCACTATCACTGCTTGCTGTCAGGGAGGCTGCAGACAATTTTCCATGCACACTCTGGGCTGGGGGGCAGTCAACCACCAGTACACACAGCAGAACCTAAACCCATACCATTATTGCTAAGCAGCAAGACAGGGGCCCATTGCACTCCCACGGGGCCTTTTTAAATGCAATCCATAACCCGGATTTGCCAGGAACCCTTCTTACTCCTCCTACTTGCATGTGACACTGGGCTTAGGATCTGCATAGGAAACACACACACAAGCACACACCTACCTTTGTTGCCTGCAGATGCCTCCTTGGCTGTCCCCAAACGGTATCAAACCAACACCCACGGGAAGCTGTAAGCATAGAGGACATGCCCTGCACCCCATTGGACTTACCTGTGTGGGTTAAATCCGGGTTATTTGACAACCTATGGCGGTGATGGTTCTGCTCAGGCAGAGCAGTGCTGATGCTCCTCATAAAGCTGTCGCTGCTGTGAAGGTTCTAGGTGACATCACAAATCCCTATGGTTACATACACAACAAAGCTGGGTTGTTGTTGTTTACACTCTGCAAGGCCTGTGGAAGTGAGTGACATCATAGCACTGTAGTTCTGAGGGTTCTAGATGGATGCAACAATCTCCTGTTGCTTCTATGAAGGCCATAATAGACGACATCACCAAACAGCTCCATAGTCACATACACAGCAAAGGAGAGATGTTGTTTACACCTAGTGATGTCAGTGGTATTGAGTGACATCACAGCACAGTGCTAAGGCTCCTGGGCCTGGACACAGCAGCGGCTGCAATATCTCAACGGAGAATACGTTTATATATATGTGTGTGTGTGCGCGTATATATATATATATATATATATATATATATATATATATATATATATTTCTCCGCCGAAATCACTTTTAAACCCATTTCCACCTTTTTTTCCCTTCTCTTCCTCTTACTTTTTTTTCACGTTTTTTTACGTTTTTCTCCTTTTCGCCTCTTTTCTGGGCGTATTATTCTTCTTTTTCTTCTTTTTTTTCGTCTAATGCATACCCCATCAGTGCAGCAATGCTTATTCAATACCGCCAGCAGATGGAGACACTGGGGGATAATTTTCTAAGGATTTATACTGATTTTTCCTGTCTGAATTTGTCGCACAGAAAGTTGCAGGCCAAATATGTGTGACATTTCTGCGACTTTAGCTTCTAGAGCATTTTTACAACATTATACATAGGTGCTGAATACATAAAAAGCGACTGTTCAGCGACAGACAAGTCGCATCGGCTGAAAGTAGGCCAGAATGTCAGTCCATGTTGGAGCAGGTTTAGATACAGTCTAAAGTATAGATCTCAAAGTCTGTGCACAGAATTTAGCAAGGGCCTCGCACCTTCTGATGCATCAGGTAGGTGCACAATAGCATAGCCTAACCCTCTGTACTTTGGTCTATATTGATGCGGGACATAGACAGCCAGCTGATGACCAATCCATTAGTGCAATGGATGGCTGGAAGCATTTGTCTTTGCCTTTGCAATACCACAGAAGCAATGCATGGTCAATGTACAGCAATGACACACCTGTGTGAACAGCCAGGAGACCCCCCCCCCCCATGTTATGTTACATAGTTACATAGTTAGTACGGTCGAAAAAAGACATATGTCCATCACGTTCAACCAGGGAATTAAGGGGTAGGGGTGTGGCGCGATATTGGGGAAGGGATGAGATTTTATATTTCTTCATAAGCATTAATCTTATTTTGTCAATTAGGAACATTCAGCACCCACCCGCTATCAAGGCAGCTGCCTATCATGTCATGCCCTACCTGCACAGGTGTGCTGGCTACTCAAATGATCCAATTAAGGAGGCCATTTAGTCAGCAGCAGCAGAAGTCCTGTGCCTGGACGCTCCAACAGGGGCCAGACACAAGCAGAAGCAGAAGCAGCAGAAGCAGCAGCAGCACCACCTTTTGTTTTTTGGCTGCAGCAGCAGCAAGGCCCACAGGGCTGGCTAGCTGGCTAGCCAGCAAGCAGGTAGCAATGAAAGTAGGAATCTTTCTTTTTAACCCTGTAAGGGGGTGGTGCACTGTACCCGAAGATACTGCCATATCGGGTCAATGCATAGGGCGACGGAAGCAAGCTTCGAAATCGGCCCCCGTTCTCAAAAATCCATTTAATATATGGTCCCCAGATAGGGGACGTATCAGATATTAAACTGATAAGAACAGATACTACACTTGATCTTAGCCAAAAGGCCGAGAAGCGATAACCGTGAAAGGGGCGGGCCCAACAAGGTCCCCTTCATGGGCACTATCACTGCTTGCTGTCAGGGAGGCTGCCAGACAATTTTCCATGCACACTCTGGGCTGGGGGGCAGTCAACCACCAGTACACACAGCAGAACCTAAACCCATACCATTATTGCTAAGCAGCAAGACAGGGGCCCATTGCACTCCCACGGGGCCTTTTTAAATGCAATCCATAACCCGGATTTGCCAGGAACCCTTCTTACTCCTCCTACTTGCATGTGACACTGGGCTTAGGATCTGCATAGGAAACACACACACAAGCACACACCTACCTTTGTTGCCTGCAGATGCCTCCTTGGCTGTCCCCAAACGGTATCAAACCAACACCCACGGGAAGCTGTAAGCATAGAGGACATGCCTGCACCCCATTGGACTTACCTGTGTGGGTTAAATCCGGGTTATTTGACAACCTATGGCGGTGATGGTTCTGCTCAGGCAGAGCAGTGCTGATGCTCCTCATAAAGCTGTCGCTGCTGTGAAGGTTCTAGGTGACATCACAAATCCCTATGGTTACATACACAACAAAGCTGGGTTGTTGTTGTTTACACTCTGCAAGGCCTGTGGAAGTGAGTGACATCATAGCACTGTAGTTCTGAGGGTTCTAGATGGATGCAACAATCTCCTGTTGCTTCTATGAAGGCCATAATAGACGACATCACCAAACAGCTCCATAGTCACATACACAGCAAAGGAGAGATGTTGTTTACACCTAGTGATGTCAGTGGTATTGAGTGACATCACAGCACAGTGCTAAGGCTCCTGGGCCTGGACACAGCAGCGGCTGCAATATCTCAACGGAGAATACGTTTATATATATGTGTGTGTGTGCGCGTATATATATATATATATATATATATATATATATATATATATATTTCTCCGCCGAAATCACTTTTAAACCCATTTCCACCTTTTTTTCCCTTCTCTTCCTCTTACTTTTTTTTCACGTTTTTTTACGTTTTTCTCCTTTTCGCCTCTTTTCTGGGCGTATTATTCTTCTTTTTCTTCTTTTTTTTCGTCTAATGCATACCCCATCAGTGCAGCAATGCTTATTCAATACCGCCAGCAGATGGAGACACTGGGGGATAATTTTCTAAGGATTTATACTGATTTTTCCTGTCTGAATTTGTCGCACAGAAAGTTGCAGGCCAAATATGTGTGACATTTCTGCGACTTTAGCTTCTAGAGCATTTTTACAACATTATACATAGGTGCTGAATACATAAAAAGCGACTGTTCAGCGACAGACAAGTCGCATCGGCTGAAAGTAGGCCAGAATGTCAGTCCATGTTGGAGCAGGTTTAGATACAGTCTAAAGTATAGATCTCAAAGTCTGTGCACAGAATTTAGCAAGGGCCTCGCACCTTCTGATGCATCAGGTAGGTGCACAATAGCATAGCCTAACCCTCTGTACTTTGGTCTATATTGATGCGGGACATAGACAGCCAGCTGATGACCAATCCATTAGTGCAATGGATGGCTGGAAGCATTTGTCTTTGCCTTTGCAATACCACAGAAGCAATGCATGGTCAATGTACAGCAATGACACACCTGTGTGAACAGCCAGGAGACCCCCCCCCCCCCATGTTATGTTACATAGTTACATAGTTAGTACGGTCGAAAAAAGACATATGTCCATCACGTTCAACCAGGGAATTAAGGGGTAGGGGTGTGGCGCGATATTGGGGAAGGGATGAGATTTTATATTTCTTCATAAGCATTAATCTTATTTTGTCAATTAGGAACATTCAGCACCCACCCGCTATCAAGGCAGCTGCCTATCATGTCATGCCCTACCTGCACAGGTGTGCTGGCTACTCAAATGATCCAATTAAGGAGGCCATTTAGTCAGCAGCAGCAGAAGTCCTGTGCCTGGACGCTCCAACAGGGGCCAGACACAAGCAGAAGCAGAAGCAGCAGAAGCAGCAGCAGCACCACCTTTTGTTTTTTGGCTGCAGCAGCAGCAAGGCCCACAGGGCTGGCTAGCTGGCTAGCCAGCAAGCAGGTAGCAATGAAAGTAGGAATCTTTCTTTTTAACCCTGTAAGGGGGTGGTGCACTGTACCCGAAGATACTGCCATATCGGGTCAATGCATAGGGCGACGGAAGCAAGCTTCGAAATCGGCCCCCGTTCTCAAAAATCCATTTAATATATGGTCCCCAGATAGGGGACGTATCAGATATTAAACTGATAAGAACAGATACTACACTTGATCTTAGCCAAAAGGCCGAGAAGCGATAACCGTGAAAGGGGCGGGCCCAACAAGGTCCCCTTCATGGGCACTATCACTGCTTGCTGTCAGGGAGGCTGCCAGACAATTTTCCATGCACACTCTGGGCTGGGGGGCAGTCAACCACCAGTACACACAGCAGAACCTAAACCCATACCATTATTGCTAAGCAGCAAGACAGGGGCCCATTGCACTCCCACGGGGCCTTTTTAAATGCAATCCATAACCCGGATTTGCCAGGAACCCTTCTTACTCCTCCTACTTGCATGTGACACTGGGCTTAGGATCTGCATAGGAAACACACACACAAGCACACACCTACCTTTGTTGCCTGCAGATGCCTCCTTGGCTGTCCCCAAACGGTATCAAACCAACACCCACGGGAAGCTGTAAGCATAGAGGACATGCCTGCACCCCATTGGACTTACCTGTGTGGGTTAAATCCGGGTTATTTGACAACCTATGGCGGTGATGGTTCTGCTCAGGCAGAGCAGTGCTGATGCTCCTCATAAAGCTGTCGCTGCTGTGAAGGTTCTAGGTGACATCACAAATCCCTATGGTTACATACACAACAAAGCTGGGTTGTTGTTGTTTACACTCTGCAAGGCCTGTGGAAGTGAGTGACATCATAGCACTGTAGTTCTGAGGGTTCTAGATGGATGCAACAATCTCCTGTTGCTTCTATGAAGGCCATAATAGACGACATCACCAAACAGCTCCATAGTCACATACACAGCAAAGGAGAGATGTTGTTTACACCTAGTGATGTCAGTGGTATTGAGTGACATCACAGCACAGTGCTAAGGCTCCTGGGCCTGGACACAGCAGCGGCTGCAATATCTCAACGGAGAATACGTTTATATATATGTGTGTGTGTGCGCGTATATATATATATATATATATATATATATATATATATATATATATATTTCTCCGCCGAAATCACTTTTAAACCCATTTCCACCTTTTTTTCCCTTCTCTTCCTCTTACTTTTTTTTCACGTTTTTTTACGTTTTTCTCCTTTTCGCCTCTTTTCTGGGCGTATTATTCTTCTTTTTCTTCTTTTTTTTCGTCTAATGCATACCCCATCAGTGCAGCAATGCTTATTCAATACCGCCAGCAGATGGAGACACTGGGGGATAATTTTCTAAGGATTTATACTGATTTTTCCTGTCTGAATTTGTCGCACAGAAAGTTGCAGGCCAAATATGTGTGACATTTCTGCGACTTTAGCTTCTAGAGCATTTTTACAACATTATACATAGGTGCTGAATACATAAAAAGCGACTGTTCAGCGACAGACAAGTCGCATCGGCTGAAAGTAGGCCAGAATGTCAGTCCATGTTGGAGCAGGTTTAGATACAGTCTAAAGTATAGATCTCAAAGTCTGTGCACAGAATTTAGCAAGGGCCTCGCACCTTCTGATGCATCAGGTAGGTGCACAATAGCATAGCCTAACCCTCTGTACTTTGGTCTATATTGATGCGGGACATAGACAGCCAGCTGATGACCAATCCATTAGTGCAATGGATGGCTGGAAGCATTTGTCTTTGCCTTTGCAATACCACAGAAGCAATGCATGGTCAATGTACAGCAATGACACACCTGTGTGAACAGCCAGGAGACCCCCCCCCCCCATGTTATGTTACATAGTTACATAGTTAGTACGGTCGAAAAAAGACATATGTCCATCACGTTCAACCAGGGAATTAAGGGGTAGGGGTGTGGCGCGATATTGGGGAAGGGATGAGATTTTATATTTCTTCATAAGCATTAATCTTATTTTGTCAATTAGGAACATTCAGCACCCACCCGCTATCAAGGCAGCTGCCTATCATGTCATGCCCTACCTGCACAGGTGTGCTGGCTACTCAAATGATCCAATTAAGGAGGCCATTTAGTCAGCAGCAGCAGAAGTCCTGTGCCTGGACGCTCCAACAGGGGCCAGACACAAGCAGAAGCAGAAGCAGCAGAAGCAGCAGCAGCACCACCTTTTGTTTTTTGGCTGCAGCAGCAGCAAGGCCCACAGGGCTGGCTAGCTGGCTAGCCAGCAAGCAGGTAGCAATGAAAGTAGGAATCTTTCTTTTTAACCCTGTAAGGGGGTGGTGCACTGTACCCGAAGATACTGCCATATCGGGTCAATGCATAGGGCGACGGAAGCAAGCTTCGAAATCGGCCCCCGTTCTCAAAAATCCATTTAATATATGGTCCCCAGATAGGGGACGTATCAGATATTAAACTGATAAGAACAGATACTACACTTGATCTTAGCCAAAAGGCCGAGAAGCGATAACCGTGAAAGGGGCGGGCCCAACAAGGTCCCCTTCATGGGCACTATCACTGCTTGCTGTCAGGGAGGCTGCCAGACAATTTTCCATGCACACTCTGGGCTGGGGGGCAGTCAACCACCAGTACACACAGCAGAACCTAAACCCATACCATTATTGCTAAGCAGCAAGACAGGGGCCCATTGCACTCCCACGGGGCCTTTTTAAATGCAATCCATAACCCGGATTTGCCAGGAACCCTTCTTACTCCTCCTACTTGCATGTGACACTGGGCTTAGGATCTGCATAGGAAACACACACACAAGCACACACCTACCTTTGTTGCCTGCAGATGCCTCCTTGGCTGTCCCCAAACGGTATCAAACCAACACCCACGGGAAGCTGTAAGCATAGAGGACATGCCTGCACCCCATTGGACTTACCTGTGTGGGTTAAATCCGGGTTATTTGACAACCTATGGCGGTGATGGTTCTGCTCAGGCAGAGCAGTGCTGATGCTCCTCATAAAGCTGTCGCTGCTGTGAAGGTTCTAGGTGACATCACAAATCCCTATGGTTACATACACAACAAAGCTGGGTTGTTGTTGTTTACACTCTGCAAGGCCTGTGGAAGTGAGTGACATCATAGCACTGTAGTTCTGAGGGTTCTAGATGGATGCAACAATCTCCTGTTGCTTCTATGAAGGCCATAATAGACGACATCACCAAACAGCTCCATAGTCACATACACAGCAAAGGAGAGATGTTGTTTACACCTAGTGATGTCAGTGGTATTGAGTGACATCACAGCACAGTGCTAAGGCTCCTGGGCCTGGACACAGCAGCGGCTGCAATATCTCAACGGAGAATACGTTTATATATATGTGTGTGTGTGCGCGTATATATATATATATATATATATATATATATATATATATATATATTTCTCCGCCGAAATCACTTTTAAACCCATTTCCACCTTTTTTTCCCTTCTCTTCCTCTTACTTTTTTTTCACGTTTTTTTACGTTTTTCTCCTTTTCGCCTCTTTTCTGGGCGTATTATTCTTCTTTTTCTTCTTTTTTTTCGTCTAATGCATACCCCATCAGTGCAGCAATGCTTATTCAATACCGCCAGCAGATGGAGACACTGGGGGATAATTTTCTAAGGATTTATACTGATTTTTCCTGTCTGAATTTGTCGCACAGAAAGTTGCAGGCCAAATATGTGTGACATTTCTGCGACTTTAGCTTCTAGAGCATTTTTACAACATTATACATAGGTGCTGAATACATAAAAAGCGACTGTTCAGCGACAGACAAGTCGCATCGGCTGAAAGTAGGCCAGAATGTCAGTCCATGTTGGAGCAGGTTTAGATACAGTCTAAAGTATAGATCTCAAAGTCTGTGCACAGAATTTAGCAAGGGCCTCGCACCTTCTGATGCATCAGGTAGGTGCACAATAGCATAGCCTAACCCTCTGTACTTTGGTCTATATTGATGCGGGACATAGACAGCCAGCTGATGACCAATCCATTAGTGCAATGGATGGCTGGAAGCATTTGTCTTTGCCTTTGCAATACCACAGAAGCAATGCATGGTCAATGTACAGCAATGACACACCTGTGTGAACAGCCAGGAGACCCCCCCCCCCCCATGTTATGTTACATAGTTACATAGTTAGTACGGTCGAAAAAAGACATATGTCCATCACGTTCAACCAGGGAATTAAGGGGTAGGGGTGTGGCGCGATATTGGGGAAGGGATGAGATTTTATATTTCTTCATAAGCATTAATCTTATTTTGTCAATTAGGAACATTCAGCACCCACCCGCTATCAAGGCAGCTGCCTATCATGTCATGCCCTACCTGCACAGGTGTGCTGGCTACTCAAATGATCCAATTAAGGAGGCCATTTAGTCAGCAGCAGCAGAAGTCCTGTGCCTGGACGCTCCAACAGGGGCCAGACACAAGCAGAAGCAGAAGCAGCAGAAGCAGCAGCAGCACCACCTTTTGTTTTTTGGCTGCAGCAGCAGCAAGGCCCACAGGGCTGGCTAGCTGGCTAGCCAGCAAGCAGGTAGCAATGAAAGTAGGAATCTTTCTTTTTAACCCTGTAAGGGGGTGGTGCACTGTACCCGAAGATACTGCCATATCGGGTCAATGCATAGGGCGACGGAAGCAAGCTTCGAAATCGGCCCCCGTTCTCAAAAATCCATTTAATATATGGTCCCCAGATAGGGGACGTATCAGATATTAAACTGATAAGAACAGATACTACACTTGATCTTAGCCAAAAGGCCGAGAAGCGATAACCGTGAAAGGGGCGGGCCCAACAAGGTCCCCTTCATGGGCACTATCACTGCTTGCTGTCAGGGAGGCTGCCAGACAATTTTCCATGCACACTCTGGGCTGGGGGGCAGTCAACCACCAGTACACACAGCAGAACCTAAACCCATACCATTATTGCTAAGCAGCAAGACAGGGGCCCATTGCACTCCCACGGGGCCTTTTTAAATGCAATCCATAACCCGGATTTGCCAGGAACCCTTCTTACTCCTCCTACTTGCATGTGACACTGGGCTTAGGATCTGCATAGGAAACACACACACAAGCACACACCTACCTTTGTTGCCTGCAGATGCCTCCTTGGCTGTCCCCAAACGGTATCAAACCAACACCCACGGGAAGCTGTAAGCATAGAGGACATGCCTGCACCCCATTGGACTTACCTGTGTGGGTTAAATCCGGGTTATTTGACAACCTATGGCGGTGATGGTTCTGCTCAGGCAGAGCAGTGCTGATGCTCCTCATAAAGCTGTCGCTGCTGTGAAGGTTCTAGGTGACATCACAAATCCCTATGGTTACATACACAACAAAGCTGGGTTGTTGTTGTTTACACTCTGCAAGGCCTGTGGAAGTGAGTGACATCATAGCACTGTAGTTCTGAGGGTTCTAGATGGATGCAACAATCTCCTGTTGCTTCTATGAAGGCCATAATAGACGACATCACCAAACAGCTCCATAGTCACATACACAGCAAAGGAGAGATGTTGTTTACACCTAGTGATGTCAGTGGTATTGAGTGACATCACAGCACAGTGCTAAGGCTCCTGGGCCTGGACACAGCAGCGGCTGCAATATCTCAACGGAGAATACGTTTATATATATGTGTGTGTGTGCGCGTATATATATATATATATATATATATATATATATATATATATATTTCTCCGCCGAAATCACTTTTAAACCCATTTCCACCTTTTTTTCCCTTCTCTTCCTCTTACTTTTTTTTCACGTTTTTTTACGTTTTTCTCCTTTTCGCCTCTTTTCTGGGCGTATTATTCTTCTTTTTCTTCTTTTTTTTCGTCTAATGCATACCCCATCAGTGCAGCAATGCTTATTCAATACCGCCAGCAGATGGAGACACTGGGGGATAATTTTCTAAGGATTTATACTGATTTTTCCTGTCTGAATTTGTCGCACAGAAAGTTGCAGGCCAAATATGTGTGACATTTCTGCGACTTTAGCTTCTAGAGCATTTTTACAACATTATACATAGGTGCTGAATACATAAAAAGCGACTGTTCAGCGACAGACAAGTCGCATCGGCTGAAAGTAGGCCAGAATGTCAGTCCATGTTGGAGCAGGTTTAGATACAGTCTAAAGTATAGATCTCAAAGTCTGTGCACAGAATTTAGCAAGGGCCTCGCACCTTCTGATGCATCAGGTAGGTGCACAATAGCATAGCCTAACCCTCTGTACTTTGGTCTATATTGATGCGGGACATAGACAGCCAGCTGATGACCAATCCATTAGTGCAATGGATGGCTGGAAGCATTTGTCTTTGCCTTTGCAATACCACAGAAGCAATGCATGGTCAATGTACAGCAATGACACACCTGTGTGAACAGCCAGGAGACCCCCCCCCCCCCATGTTATGTTACATAGTTACATAGTTAGTACGGTCGAAAAAAGACATATGTCCATCACGTTCAACCAGGGAATTAAGGGGTAGGGGTGTGGCGCGATATTGGGGAAGGGATGAGATTTTATATTTCTTCATAAGCATTAATCTTATTTTGTCAATTAGGAACATTCAGCACCCACCCGCTATCAAGGCAGCTGCCTATCATGTCATGCCCTACCTGCACAGGTGTGCTGGCTACTCAAATGATCCAATTAAGGAGGCCATTTAGTCAGCAGCAGCAGAAGTCCTGTGCCTGGACGCTCCAACAGGGGCCAGACACAAGCAGAAGCAGAAGCAGCAGAAGCAGCAGCAGCACCACCTTTTGTTTTTTGGCTGCAGCAGCAGCAAGGCCCACAGGGCTGGCTAGCTGGCTAGCCAGCAAGCAGGTAGCAATGAAAGTAGGAATCTTTCTTTTTAACCCTGTAAGGGGGTGGTGCACTGTACCCGAAGATACTGCCATATCGGGTCAATGCATAGGGCGACGGAAGCAAGCTTCGAAATCGGCCCCCGTTCTCAAAAATCCATTTAATATATGGTCCCCAGATAGGGGACGTATCAGATATTAAACTGATAAGAACAGATACTACACTTGATCTTAGCCAAAAGGCCGAGAAGCGATAACCGTGAAAGGGGCGGGCCCAACAAGGTCCCCTTCATGGGCACTATCACTGCTTGCTGTCAGGGAGGCTGCCAGACAATTTTCCATGCACACTCTGGGCTGGGGGGCAGTCAACCACCAGTACACACAGCAGAACCTAAACCCATACCATTATTGCTAAGCAGCAAGACAGGGGCCCATTGCACTCCCACGGGGCCTTTTTAAATGCAATCCATAACCCGGATTTGCCAGGAACCCTTCTTACTCCTCCTACTTGCATGTGACACTGGGCTTAGGATCTGCATAGGAAACACACACACAAGCACACACCTACCTTTGTTGCCTGCAGATGCCTCCTTGGCTGTCCCCAAACGGTATCAAACCAACACCCACGGGAAGCTGTAAGCATAGAGGACATGCCTGCACCCCATTGGACTTACCTGTGTGGGTTAAATCCGGGTTATTTGACAACCTATGGCGGTGATGGTTCTGCTCAGGCAGAGCAGTGCTGATGCTCCTCATAAAGCTGTCGCTGCTGTGAAGGTTCTAGGTGACATCACAAATCCCTATGGTTACATACACAACAAAGCTGGGTTGTTGTTGTTTACACTCTGCAAGGCCTGTGGAAGTGAGTGACATCATAGCACTGTAGTTCTGAGGGTTCTAGATGGATGCAACAATCTCCTGTTGCTTCTATGAAGGCCATAATAGACGACATCACCAAACAGCTCCATAGTCACATACACAGCAAAGGAGAGATGTTGTTTACACCTAGTGATGTCAGTGGTATTGAGTGACATCACAGCACAGTGCTAAGGCTCCTGGGCCTGGACACAGCAGCGGCTGCAATATCTCAACGGAGAATACGTTTATATATATGTGTGTGTGTGCGCGTATATATATATATATATATATATATATATATATATATATATTTCTCCGCCGAAATCACTTTTAAACCCATTTCCACCTTTTTTTCCCTTCTCTTCCTCTTACTTTTTTTTCACGTTTTTTTACGTTTTTCTCCTTTTCGCCTCTTTTCTGGGCGTATTATTCTTCTTTTTCTTCTTTTTTTTCGTCTAATGCATACCCCATCAGTGCAGCAATGCTTATTCAATACCGCCAGCAGATGGAGACACTGGGGGATAATTTTCTAAGGATTTATACTGATTTTTCCTGTCTGAATTTGTCGCACAGAAAGTTGCAGGCCAAATATGTGTGACATTTCTGCGACTTTAGCTTCTAGAGCATTTTTACAACATTATACATAGGTGCTGAATACATAAAAAGCGACTGTTCAGCGACAGACAAGTCGCATCGGCTGAAAGTAGGCCAGAATGTCAGTCCATGTTGGAGCAGGTTTAGATACAGTCTAAAGTATAGATCTCAAAGTCTGTGCACAGAATTTAGCAAGGGCCTCGCACCTTCTGATGCATCAGGTAGGTGCACAATAGCATAGCCTAACCCTCTGTACTTTGGTCTATATTGATGCGGGACATAGACAGCCAGCTGATGACCAATCCATTAGTGCAATGGATGGCTGGAAGCATTTGTCTTTGCCTTTGCAATACCACAGAAGCAATGCATGGTCAATGTACAGCAATGACACACCTGTGTGAACAGCCAGGAGACCCCCCCCCCCCATGTTATGTTACATAGTTACATAGTTAGTACGGTCGAAAAAAGACATATGTCCATCACGTTCAACCAGGGAATTAAGGGGTAGGGGTGTGGCGCGATATTGGGGAAGGGATGAGATTTTATATTTCTTCATAAGCATTAATCTTATTTTGTCAATTAGGAACATTCAGCACCCACCCGCTATCAAGGCAGCTGCCTATCATGTCATGCCCTACCTGCACAGGTGTGCTGGCTACTCAAATGATCCAATTAAGGAGGCCATTTAGTCAGCAGCAGCAGAAGTCCTGTGCCTGGACGCTCCAACAGGGGCCAGACACAAGCAGAAGCAGAAGCAGCAGAAGCAGCAGCAGCACCACCTTTTGTTTTTTGGCTGCAGCAGCAGCAAGGCCCACAGGGCTGGCTAGCTGGCTAGCCAGCAAGCAGGTAGCAATGAAAGTAGGAATCTTTCTTTTTAACCCTGTAAGGGGGTGGTGCACTGTACCCGAAGATACTGCCATATCGGGTCAATGCATAGGGCGACGGAAGCAAGCTTCGAAATCGGCCCCCGTTCTCAAAAATCCATTTAATATATGGTCCCCAGATAGGGGACGTATCAGATATTAAACTGATAAGAACAGATTTTTTTTTTTTTTTTTAAGTTAGCCCTCAGAACTCACTCAGAGTTCCAAGATCTTATTTGGAACTCAATTTTGTGTTCATCATCAGGTAACATGTTTTTATTTCTTTTCTTAAACACTAATGAAACAAAATAGAACATTTAAAAACAAAATAAGAAACAACATAAAATAGCAAAACCAAACATTACTTTCTAATTAAGCAAAACCAAATTAGAAGGTCATCCCCTTCCTCCATGCAAACACCATTAGAAAGTCTATCAGTCCTCGACTGATATTGCCATTTGCTATATCTTTCTTAACTTGAGACGCTAACCAGCCTGGAATTTTATACGTTTCAACAAAACGGTTCATGTCTGCCTTGAAAGAAAAATAGACTTTATCCCGAGCTTCTTCCTCCCGGTTCTTCAAGCCTATCTTTAGATCCATCATATCTTTGTCAAACGTTTTTCTTTCTGCTTCCGACAAATTTTCCAACAAACCACCAAGCACACCAAAATACTGCACTGGCACATACACTTCCTCCTCTCTCTTCTTCTTCTGCTCTGTAGGTCTTCTAGTTGGAACCTGCTCCACTTCTTTTTCTTTCACTTCAGCTGGTTCCTCTCTGCTTCTTTTTACAGCTTCCTTTTTCTCTGAATTTTTCTCAGACTTTTTCTTAGGACACGAGCCAAGCAGATGGCCCTCCTCACCACACAGATGGCATTTCCTTTTCTTTTGACAATTTTCCACGTCGTGACCCTCCTCTTGACACTTGAAACACCACAAAAACGTGCAATCCTCCTTTCTGTGACCGTACTGTTTACATTTGCGGCAAAAATCTTGCATGCCAGAAAAATACAGATCCCCGTTCACAGAACCAATTTTAAACCGTCCTGGGGGGATCACTAACTTGCCATCTGCCATTTTAAATTTCACATGGAACCTCCACTTGGTGGTCCATAGTCCATATTGATTAAATACCTTGCCTTTAGGCAGAACACTGTCACAGAATCGAGACAAAAAGGTAACGATATCCTCCTCCGAAGTATATGGGCTATACATCCTTATAGTCACCAATCGTTCTCTACGTGGGAAATGTGGAACTATCTCCACCCCTTCCAAAACCGGACATACCTTCTTTTGCTGCAATATGTTCCAAAATGACTCATAGTCCTCTTCAGAAGCCAGCACCACGTCGTAGTATCCACTTCTGGGAAACTCAAGCATGGATAGGATTTGCTCCCTCTTGACTTCCAGCAACTTAAACAGCACTTCTTCCACGACAAAGACAAGGCCTCTTTCCTTCTTCCGGACATCGAGCAGGGAAATACGAACTCCATTCCGAAGTCTCGCAAAAGGCGGCACGCCTTCCGAAGAAAAACCGCAATCTTCCTCCATGTCCATGATGTCCAGACACCTCCCCCACCGAAGTAGGTAGGTGGGGATCGCCTCCCGTTGTCTGGGGACTAAGCCGGCTCCCTGATAGCAGCAGGGGGGTGAAGTCCCTCCGTTAAGAAGGACGATCCCCCCAGGCAAAGGAGCCGGGTACCCCAGACACCCTCTGGCCAGACCAAGTGAGCAGAACTACACTTGATCTTAGCCAAAAGGCCGAGAAGCGATAACCGTGAAAGGGGCGGGCCCAACAAGGTCCCCTTCATGGGCACTATCACTGCTTGCTGTCAGGGAGGCTGCCAGACAATTTTCCATGCACACTCTGGGCTGGGGGGCAGTCAACCACCAGTACACACAGCAGAACCTAAACCCATACCATTATTGCTAAGCAGCAAGACAGGGGCCCATTGCACTCCCACGGGGCCTTTTTAAATGCAATCCATAACCCGGATTTGCCAGGAACCCTTCTTACTCCTCCTACTTGCATGTGACACTGGGCTTAGGATCTGCATAGGAAACACACACACAAGCACACACCTACCTTTGTTGCCTGCAGATGCCTCCTTGGCTGTCCCCAAACGGTATCAAACCAACACCCACGGGAAGCTGTAAGCATAGAGGACATGCCTGCACCCCATTGGACTTACCTGTGTGGGTTAAATCCGGGTTATTTGACAACCTATGGCGGTGATGGTTCTGCTCAGGCAGAGCAGTGCTGATGCTCCTCATAAAGCTGTCGCTGCTGTGAAGGTTCTAGGTGACATCACAAATCCCTATGGTTACATACACAACAAAGCTGGGTTGTTGTTGTTTACACTCTGCAAGGCCTGTGGAAGTGAGTGACATCATAGCACTGTAGTTCTGAGGGTTCTAGATGGATGCAACAATCTCCTGTTGCTTCTATGAAGGCCATAATAGACGACATCACCAAACAGCTCCATAGTCACATACACAGCAAAGGAGAGATGTTGTTTACACCTAGTGATGTCAGTGGTATTGAGTGACATCACAGCACAGTGCTAAGGCTCCTGGGCCTGGACACAGCAGCGGCTGCAATATCTCAACGGAGAATACGTTTATATATATGTGTGTGTGTGCGCGTATATATATATATATATATATATATATATATATATATATATATATATTCTCCGCCGAAATCACTTTTAAACCCATTTCCACCTTTTTTTCCCTTCTCTTCCTCTTACTTTTTTTTCACGTTTTTTTACGTTTTTCTCCTTTTCGCCTCTTTTCTGGGCGTATTATTCTTCTTTTTCTTCTTTTTTTTCGTCTAATGCATACCCCATCAGTGCAGCAATGCTTATTCAATACCGCCAGCAGATGGAGACACTGGGGGATAATTTTCTAAGGATTTATACTGATTTTTCCTGTCTGAATTTGTCGCACAGAAAGTTGCAGGCCAAATATGTGTGACATTTCTGCGACTTTAGCTTCTAGAGCATTTTTACAACATTATACATAGGTGCTGAATACATAAAAAGCGACTGTTCAGCGACAGACAAGTCGCATCGGCTGAAAGTAGGCCAGAATGTCAGTCCATGTTGGAGCAGGTTTAGATACAGTCTAAAGTATAGATCTCAAAGTCTGTGCACAGAATTTAGCAAGGGCCTCGCACCTTCTGATGCATCAGGTAGGTGCACAATAGCATAGCCTAACCCTCTGTACTTTGGTCTATATTGATGCGGGACATAGACAGCCAGCTGATGACCAATCCATTAGTGCAATGGATGGCTGGAAGCATTTGTCTTTGCCTTTGCAATACCACAGAAGCAATGCATGGTCAATGTACAGCAATGACACACCTGTGTGAACAGCCAGGAGACCCCCCCCCCCCATGTTATGTTACATAGTTACATAGTTAGTACGGTCGAAAAAAGACATATGTCCATCACGTTCAACCAGGGAATTAAGGGGTAGGGGTGTGGCGCGATATTGGGGAAGGGATGAGATTTTATATTTCTTCATAAGCATTAATCTTATTTTGTCAATTAGGAACATTCAGCACCCACCCGCTATCAAGGCAGCTGCCTATCATGTCATGCCCTACCTGCACAGGTGTGCTGGCTACTCAAATGATCCAATTAAGGAGGCCATTTAGTCAGCAGCAGCAGAAGTCCTGTGCCTGGACGCTCCAACAGGGGCCAGACACAAGCAGAAGCAGAAGCAGCAGAAGCAGCAGCAGCACCACCTTTTGTTTTTTGGCTGCAGCAGCAGCAAGGCCCACAGGGCTGGCTAGCTGGCTAGCCAGCAAGCAGGTAGCAATGAAAGTAGGAATCTTTCTTTTTAACCCTGTAAGGGGGTGGTGCACTGTACCCGAAGATACTGCCATATCGGGTCAATGCATAGGGCGACGGAAGCAAGCTTCGAAATCGGCCCCCGTTCTCAAAAATCCATTTAATATATGGTCCCCAGATAGGGGACGTATCAGATATTAAACTGATAAGAACAGATACTACACTTGATCTTAGCCAAAAGGCCGAGAAGCGATAACCGTGAAAGGGGCGGGCCCAACAAGGTCCCCTTCATGGGCACTATCACTGCTTGCTGTCAGGGAGGCTGCCAGACAATTTTCCATGCACACTCTGGGCTGGGGGGCAGTCAACCACCAGTACACACAGCAGAACCTAAACCCATACCATTATTGCTAAGCAGCAAGACAGGGGCCCATTGCACTCCCACGGGGCCTTTTTAAATGCAATCCATAACCCGGATTTGCCAGGAACCCTTCTTACTCCTCCTACTTGCATGTGACACTGGGCTTAGGATCTGCATAGGAAACACACACACAAGCACACACCTACCTTTGTTGCCTGCAGATGCCTCCTTGGCTGTCCCCAAACGGTATCAAACCAACACCCACGGGAAGCTGTAAGCATAGAGGACATGCCTGCACCCCATTGGACTTACCTGTGTGGGTTAAATCCGGGTTATTTGACAACCTATGGCGGTGATGGTTCTGCTCAGGCAGAGCAGTGCTGATGCTCCTCATAAAGCTGTCGCTGCTGTGAAGGTTCTAGGTGACATCACAAATCCCTATGGTTACATACACAACAAAGCTGGGTTGTTGTTGTTTACACTCTGCAAGGCCTGTGGAAGTGAGTGACATCATAGCACTGTAGTTCTGAGGGTTCTAGATGGATGCAACAATCTCCTGTTGCTTCTATGAAGGCCATAATAGACGACATCACCAAACAGCTCCATAGTCACATACACAGCAAAGGAGAGATGTTGTTTACACCTAGTGATGTCAGTGGTATTGAGTGACATCACAGCACAGTGCTAAGGCTCCTGGGCCTGGACACAGCAGCGGCTGCAATATCTCAACGGAGAATACGTTTATATATATGTGTGTGTGTGCGCGTATATATATATATATATATATATATATATATATATATATATATATATATTTCTCCGCCGAAATCACTTTTAAACCCATTTCCACCTTTTTTTCCCTTCTCTTCCTCTTACTTTTTTTTCACGTTTTTTTACGTTTTTCTCCTTTTCGCCTCTTTTCTGGGCGTATTATTCTTCTTTTTCTTCTTTTTTTTCGTCTAATGCATACCCCATCAGTGCAGCAATGCTTATTCAATACCGCCAGCAGATGGAGACACTGGGGGATAATTTTCTAAGGATTTATACTGATTTTTCCTGTCTGAATTTGTCGCACAGAAAGTTGCAGGCCAAATATGTGTGACATTTCTGCGACTTTAGCTTCTAGAGCATTTTTACAACATTATACATAGGTGCTGAATACATAAAAAGCGACTGTTCAGCGACAGACAAGTCGCATCGGCTGAAAGTAGGCCAGAATGTCAGTCCATGTTGGAGCAGGTTTAGATACAGTCTAAAGTATAGATCTCAAAGTCTGTGCACAGAATTTAGCAAGGGCCTCGCACCTTCTGATGCATCAGGTAGGTGCACAATAGCATAGCCTAACCCTCTGTACTTTGGTCTATATTGATGCGGGACATAGACAGCCAGCTGATGACCAATCCATTAGTGCAATGGATGGCTGGAAGCATTTGTCTTTGCCTTTGCAATACCACAGAAGCAATGCATGGTCAATGTACAGCAATGACACACCTGTGTGAACAGCCAGGAGACCCCCCCCCCCCATGTTATGTTACATAGTTACATAGTTAGTACGGTCGAAAAAAGACATATGTCCATCACGTTCAACCAGGGAATTAAGGGGTAGGGGTGTGGCGCGATATTGGGGAAGGGATGAGATTTTATATTTCTTCATAAGCATTAATCTTATTTTGTCAATTAGGAACATTCAGCACCCACCCGCTATCAAGGCAGCTGCCTATCATGTCATGCCCTACCTGCACAGGTGTGCTGGCTACTCAAATGATCCAATTAAGGAGGCCATTTAGTCAGCAGCAGCAGAAGTCCTGTGCCTGGACGCTCCAACAGGGGCCAGACACAAGCAGAAGCAGAAGCAGCAGAAGCAGCAGCAGCACCACCTTTTGTTTTTTGGCTGCAGCAGCAGCAAGGCCCACAGGGCTGGCTAGCTGGCTAGCCAGCAAGCAGGTAGCAATGAAAGTAGGAATCTTTCTTTTTAACCCTGTAAGGGGGTGGTGCACTGTACCCGAAGATACTGCCATATCGGGTCAATGCATAGGGCGACGGAAGCAAGCTTCGAAATCGGCCCCCGTTCTCAAAAATCCATTTAATATATGGTCCCCAGATAGGGGACGTATCAGATATTAAACTGATAAGAACAGATACTACACTTGATCTTAGCCAAAAGGCCGAGAAGCGATAACCGTGAAAGGGGCGGGCCCAACAAGGTCCCCTTCATGGGCACTATCACTGCTTGCTGTCAGGGAGGCTGCCAGACAATTTTCCATGCACACTCTGGGCTGGGGGGCAGTCAACCACCAGTACACACAGCAGAACCTAAACCCATACCATTATTGCTAAGCAGCAAGACAGGGGCCCATTGCACTCCCACGGGGCCTTTTTAAATGCAATCCATAACCCGGATTTGCCAGGAACCCTTCTTACTCCTCCTACTTGCATGTGACACTGGGCTTAGGATCTGCATAGGAAACACACACACAAGCACACACCTACCTTTGTTGCCTGCAGATGCCTCCTTGGCTGTCCCCAAACGGTATCAAACCAACACCCACGGGAAGCTGTAAGCATAGAGGACATGCCTGCACCCCATTGGACTTACCTGTGTGGGTTAAATCCGGGTTATTTGACAACCTATGGCGGTGATGGTTCTGCTCAGGCAGAGCAGTGCTGATGCTCCTCATAAAGCTGTCGCTGCTGTGAAGGTTCTAGGTGACATCACAAATCCCTATGGTTACATACACAACAAAGCTGGGTTGTTGTTGTTTACACTCTGCAAGGCCTGTGGAAGTGAGTGACATCATAGCACTGTAGTTCTGAGGGTTCTAGATGGATGCAACAATCTCCTGTTGCTTCTATGAAGGCCATAATAGACGACATCACCAAACAGCTCCATAGTCACATACACAGCAAAGGAGAGATGTTGTTTACACCTAGTGATGTCAGTGGTATTGAGTGACATCACAGCACAGTGCTAAGGCTCCTGGGCCTGGACACAGCAGCGGCTGCAATATCTCAACGGAGAATACGTTTATATATATGTGTGTGTGTGCGCGTATATATATATATATATATATATATATATATATATATATATATATATTCTCCGCCGAAATCACTTTTAAACCCATTTCCACCTTTTTTTCCCTTCTCTTCCTCTTACTTTTTTTTCACGTTTTTTTACGTTTTTCTCCTTTTCGCCTCTTTTCTGGGCGTATTATTCTTCTTTTTCTTCTTTTTTTTCGTCTAATGCATACCCCATCAGTGCAGCAATGCTTATTCAATACCGCCAGCAGATGGAGACACTGGGGGATAATTTTCTAAGGATTTATACTGATTTTTCCTGTCTGAATTTGTCGCACAGAAAGTTGCAGGCCAAATATGTGTGACATTTCTGCGACTTTAGCTTCTAGAGCATTTTTACAACATTATACATAGGTGCTGAATACATAAAAAGCGACTGTTCAGCGACAGACAAGTCGCATCGGCTGAAAGTAGGCCAGAATGTCAGTCCATGTTGGAGCAGGTTTAGATACAGTCTAAAGTATAGATCTCAAAGTCTGTGCACAGAATTTAGCAAGGGCCTCGCACCTTCTGATGCATCAGGTAGGTGCACAATAGCATAGCCTAACCCTCTGTACTTTGGTCTATATTGATGCGGGACATAGACAGCCAGCTGATGACCAATCCATTAGTGCAATGGATGGCTGGAAGCATTTGTCTTTGCCTTTGCAATACCACAGAAGCAATGCATGGTCAATGTACAGCAATGACACACCTGTGTGAACAGCCAGGAGACCCCCCCCCCCCCATGTTATGTTACATAGTTACATAGTTAGTACGGTCGAAAAAAGACATATGTCCATCACGTTCAACCAGGGAATTAAGGGGTAGGGGTGTGGCGCGATATTGGGGAAGGGATGAGATTTTATATTTCTTCATAAGCATTAATCTTATTTTGTCAATTAGGAACATTCAGCACCCACCCGCTATCAAGGCAGCTGCCTATCATGTCATGCCCTACCTGCACAGGTGTGCTGGCTACTCAAATGATCCAATTAAGGAGGCCATTTAGTCAGCAGCAGCAGAAGTCCTGTGCCTGGACGCTCCAACAGGGGCCAGACACAAGCAGAAGCAGAAGCAGCAGAAGCAGCAGCAGCACCACCTTTTGTTTTTTGGCTGCAGCAGCAGCAAGGCCCACAGGGCTGGCTAGCTGGCTAGCCAGCAAGCAGGTAGCAATGAAAGTAGGAATCTTTCTTTTTAACCCTGTAAGGGGGTGGTGCACTGTACCCGAAGATACTGCCATATCGGGTCAATGCATAGGGCGACGGAAGCAAGCTTCGAAATCGGCCCCCGTTCTCAAAAATCCATTTAATATATGGTCCCCAGATAGGGGACGTATCAGATATTAAACTGATAAGAACAGATACTACACTTGATCTTAGCCAAAAGGCCGAGAAGCGATAACCGTGAAAGGGGCGGGCCCAACAAGGTCCCCTTCATGGGCACTATCACTGCTTGCTGTCAGGGAGGCTGCCAGACAATTTTCCATGCACACTCTGGGCTGGGGGGCAGTCAACCACCAGTACACACAGCAGAACCTAAACCCATACCATTATTGCTAAGCAGCAAGACAGGGGCCCATTGCACTCCCACGGGGCCTTTTTAAATGCAATCCATAACCCGGATTTGCCAGGAACCCTTCTTACTCCTCCTACTTGCATGTGACACTGGGCTTAGGATCTGCATAGGAAACACACACACAAGCACACACCTACCTTTGTTGCCTGCAGATGCCTCCTTGGCTGTCCCCAAACGGTATCAAACCAACACCCACGGGAAGCTGTAAGCATAGAGGACATGCCTGCACCCCATTGGACTTACCTGTGTGGGTTAAATCCGGGTTATTTGACAACCTATGGCGGTGATGGTTCTGCTCAGGCAGAGCAGTGCTGATGCTCCTCATAAAGCTGTCGCTGCTGTGAAGGTTCTAGGTGACATCACAAATCCCTATGGTTACATACACAACAAAGCTGGGTTGTTGTTGTTTACACTCTGCAAGGCCTGTGGAAGTGAGTGACATCATAGCACTGTAGTTCTGAGGGTTCTAGATGGATGCAACAATCTCCTGTTGCTTCTATGAAGGCCATAATAGACGACATCACCAAACAGCTCCATAGTCACATACACAGCAAAGGAGAGATGTTGTTTACACCTAGTGATGTCAGTGGTATTGAGTGACATCACAGCACAGTGCTAAGGCTCCTGGGCCTGGACACAGCAGCGGCTGCAATATCTCAACGGAGAATACGTTTATATATATGTGTGTGTGTGCGCGTATATATATATATATATATATATATATATATATATATATATATATATATTTCTCCGCCGAAATCACTTTTAAACCCATTTCCACCTTTTTTTCCCTTCTCTTCCTCTTACTTTTTTTTCACGTTTTTTTACGTTTTTCTCCTTTTCGCCTCTTTTCTGGGCGTATTATTCTTCTTTTTCTTCTTTTTTTTCGTCTAATGCATACCCCATCAGTGCAGCAATGCTTATTCAATACCGCCAGCAGATGGAGACACTGGGGGATAATTTTCTAAGGATTTATACTGATTTTTCCTGTCTGAATTTGTCGCACAGAAAGTTGCAGGCCAAATATGTGTGACATTTCTGCGACTTTAGCTTCTAGAGCATTTTTACAACATTATACATAGGTGCTGAATACATAAAAAGCGACTGTTCAGCGACAGACAAGTCGCATCGGCTGAAAGTAGGCCAGAATGTCAGTCCATGTTGGAGCAGGTTTAGATACAGTCTAAAGTATAGATCTCAAAGTCTGTGCACAGAATTTAGCAAGGGCCTCGCACCTTCTGATGCATCAGGTAGGTGCACAATAGCATAGCCTAACCCTCTGTACTTTGGTCTATATTGATGCGGGACATAGACAGCCAGCTGATGACCAATCCATTAGTGCAATGGATGGCTGGAAGCATTTGTCTTTGCCTTTGCAATACCACAGAAGCAATGCATGGTCAATGTACAGCAATGACACACCTGTGTGAACAGCCAGGAGACCCCCCCCCCCCATGTTATGTTACATAGTTACATAGTTAGTACGGTCGAAAAAAGACATATGTCCATCACGTTCAACCAGGGAATTAAGGGGTAGGGGTGTGGCGCGATATTGGGGAAGGGATGAGATTTTATATTTCTTCATAAGCATTAATCTTATTTTGTCAATTAGGAACATTCAGCACCCACCCGCTATCAAGGCAGCTGCCTATCATGTCATGCCCTACCTGCACAGGTGTGCTGGCTACTCAAATGATCCAATTAAGGAGGCCATTTAGTCAGCAGCAGCAGAAGTCCTGTGCCTGGACGCTCCAACAGGGGCCAGACACAAGCAGAAGCAGAAGCAGCAGAAGCAGCAGCAGCACCACCTTTTGTTTTTTGGCTGCAGCAGCAGCAAGGCCCACAGGGCTGGCTAGCTGGCTAGCCAGCAAGCAGGTAGCAATGAAAGTAGGAATCTTTCTTTTTAACCCTGTAAGGGGGTGGTGCACTGTACCCGAAGATACTGCCATATCGGGTCAATGCATAGGGCGACGGAAGCAAGCTTCGAAATCGGCCCCCGTTCTCAAAAATCCATTTAATATATGGTCCCCAGATAGGGGACGTATCAGATATTAAACTGATAAGAACAGATACTACACTTGATCTTAGCCAAAAGGCCGAGAAGCGATAACCGTGAAAGGGGCGGGCCCAACAAGGTCCCCTTCATGGGCACTATCACTGCTTGCTGTCAGGGAGGCTGCCAGACAATTTTCCATGCACACTCTGGGCTGGGGGGCAGTCAACCACCAGTACACACAGCAGAACCTAAACCCATACCATTATTGCTAAGCAGCAAGACAGGGGCCCATTGCACTCCCACGGGGCCTTTTTAAATGCAATCCATAACCCGGATTTGCCAGGAACCCTTCTTACTCCTCCTACTTGCATGTGACACTGGGCTTAGGATCTGCATAGGAAACACACACACAAGCACACACCTACCTTTGTTGCCTGCAGATGCCTCCTTGGCTGTCCCCAAACGGTATCAAACCAACACCCACGGGAAGCTGTAAGCATAGAGGACATGCCTGCACCCCATTGGACTTACCTGTGTGGGTTAAATCCGGGTTATTTGACAACCTATGGCGGTGATGGTTCTGCTCAGGCAGAGCAGTGCTGATGCTCCTCATAAAGCTGTCGCTGCTGTGAAGGTTCTAGGTGACATCACAAATCCCTATGGTTACATACACAACAAAGCTGGGTTGTTGTTGTTTACACTCTGCAAGGCCTGTGGAAGTGAGTGACATCATAGCACTGTAGTTCTGAGGGTTCTAGATGGATGCAACAATCTCCTGTTGCTTCTATGAAGGCCATAATAGACGACATCACCAAACAGCTCCATAGTCACATACACAGCAAAGGAGAGATGTTGTTTACACCTAGTGATGTCAGTGGTATTGAGTGACATCACAGCACAGTGCTAAGGCTCCTGGGCCTGGACACAGCAGCGGCTGCAATATCTCAACGGAGAATACGTTTATATATATGTGTGTGTGTGCGCGTATATATATATATATATATATATATATATATATATATATATATATATTTCTCCGCCGAAATCACTTTTAAACCCATTTCCACCTTTTTTTCCCTTCTCTTCCTCTTACTTTTTTTTCACGTTTTTTTACGTTTTTCTCCTTTTCGCCTCTTTTCTGGGCGTATTATTCTTCTTTTTCTTCTTTTTTTTCGTCTAATGCATACCCCATCAGTGCAGCAATGCTTATTCAATACCGCCAGCAGATGGAGACACTGGGGGATAATTTTCTAAGGATTTATACTGATTTTTCCTGTCTGAATTTGTCGCACAGAAAGTTGCAGGCCAAATATGTGTGACATTTCTGCGACTTTAGCTTCTAGAGCATTTTTACAACATTATACATAGGTGCTGAATACATAAAAAGCGACTGTTCAGCGACAGACAAGTCGCATCGGCTGAAAGTAGGCCAGAATGTCAGTCCATGTTGGAGCAGGTTTAGATACAGTCTAAAGTATAGATCTCAAAGTCTGTGCACAGAATTTAGCAAGGGCCTCGCACCTTCTGATGCATCAGGTAGGTGCACAATAGCATAGCCTAACCCTCTGTACTTTGGTCTATATTGATGCGGGACATAGACAGCCAGCTGATGACCAATCCATTAGTGCAATGGATGGCTGGAAGCATTTGTCTTTGCCTTTGCAATACCACAGAAGCAATGCATGGTCAATGTACAGCAATGACACACCTGTGTGAACAGCCAGGAGACCCCCCCCCCCCATGTTATGTTACATAGTTACATAGTTAGTACGGTCGAAAAAAGACATATGTCCATCACGTTCAACCAGGGAATTAAGGGGTAGGGGTGTGGCGCGATATTGGGGAAGGGATGAGATTTTATATTTCTTCATAAGCATTAATCTTATTTTGTCAATTAGGAACATTCAGCACCCACCCGCTATCAAGGCAGCTGCCTATCATGTCATGCCCTACCTGCACAGGTGTGCTGGCTACTCAAATGATCCAATTAAGGAGGCCATTTAGTCAGCAGCAGCAGAAGTCCTGTGCCTGGACGCTCCAACAGGGGCCAGACACAAGCAGAAGCAGAAGCAGCAGAAGCAGCAGCAGCACCACCTTTTGTTTTTTGGCTGCAGCAGCAGCAAGGCCCACAGGGCTGGCTAGCTGGCTAGCCAGCAAGCAGGTAGCAATGAAAGTAGGAATCTTTCTTTTTAACCCTGTAAGGGGGTGGTGCACTGTACCCGAAGATACTGCCATATCGGGTCAATGCATAGGGCGACGGAAGCAAGCTTCGAAATCGGCCCCCGTTCTCAAAAATCCATTTAATATATGGTCCCCAGATAGGGGACGTATCAGATATTAAACTGATAAGAACAGATACTACACTTGATCTTAGCCAAAAGGCCGAGAAGCGATAACCGTGAAAGGGGCGGGCCCAACAAGGTCCCCTTCATGGGCACTATCACTGCTTGCTGTCAGGGAGGCTGCCAGACAATTTTCCATGCACACTCTGGGCTGGGGGGCAGTCAACCACCAGTACACACAGCAGAACCTAAACCCATACCATTATTGCTAAGCAGCAAGACAGGGGCCCATTGCACTCCCACGGGGCCTTTTTAAATGCAATCCATAACCCGGATTTGCCAGGAACCCTTCTTACTCCTCCTACTTGCATGTGACACTGGGCTTAGGATCTGCATAGGAAACACACACACAAGCACACACCTACCTTTGTTGCCTGCAGATGCCTCCTTGGCTGTCCCCAAACGGTATCAAACCAACACCCACGGGAAGCTGTAAGCATAGAGGACATGCCTGCACCCCATTGGACTTACCTGTGTGGGTTAAATCCGGGTTATTTGACAACCTATGGCGGTGATGGTTCTGCTCAGGCAGAGCAGTGCTGATGCTCCTCATAAAGCTGTCGCTGCTGTGAAGGTTCTAGGTGACATCACAAATCCCTATGGTTACATACACAACAAAGCTGGGTTGTTGTTGTTTACACTCTGCAAGGCCTGTGGAAGTGAGTGACATCATAGCACTGTAGTTCTGAGGGTTCTAGATGGATGCAACAATCTCCTGTTGCTTCTATGAAGGCCATAATAGACGACATCACCAAACAGCTCCATAGTCACATACACAGCAAAGGAGAGATGTTGTTTACACCTAGTGATGTCAGTGGTATTGAGTGACATCACAGCACAGTGCTAAGGCTCCTGGGCCTGGACACAGCAGCGGCTGCAATATCTCAACGGAGAATACGTTTATATATATGTGTGTGTGTGCGCGTATATATATATATATATATATATATATATATATATATATATATTTCTCCGCCGAAATCACTTTTAAACCCATTTCCACCTTTTTTTCCCTTCTCTTCCTCTTACTTTTTTTTCACGTTTTTTTACGTTTTTCTCCTTTTCGCCTCTTTTCTGGGCGTATTATTCTTCTTTTTCTTCTTTTTTTTCGTCTAATGCATACCCCATCAGTGCAGCAATGCTTATTCAATACCGCCAGCAGATGGAGACACTGGGGGATAATTTTCTAAGGATTTATACTGATTTTTCCTGTCTGAATTTGTCGCACAGAAAGTTGCAGGCCAAATATGTGTGACATTTCTGCGACTTTAGCTTCTAGAGCATTTTTACAACATTATACATAGGTGCTGAATACATAAAAAGCGACTGTTCAGCGACAGACAAGTCGCATCGGCTGAAAGTAGGCCAGAATGTCAGTCCATGTTGGAGCAGGTTTAGATACAGTCTAAAGTATAGATCTCAAAGTCTGTGCACAGAATTTAGCAAGGGCCTCGCACCTTCTGATGCATCAGGTAGGTGCACAATAGCATAGCCTAACCCTCTGTACTTTGGTCTATATTGATGCGGGACATAGACAGCCAGCTGATGACCAATCCATTAGTGCAATGGATGGCTGGAAGCATTTGTCTTTGCCTTTGCAATACCACAGAAGCAATGCATGGTCAATGTACAGCAATGACACACCTGTGTGAACAGCCAGGAGACCCCCCCCCCCCATGTTATGTTACATAGTTACATAGTTAGTACGGTCGAAAAAAGACATATGTCCATCACGTTCAACCAGGGAATTAAGGGGTAGGGGTGTGGCGCGATATTGGGGAAGGGATGAGATTTTATATTTCTTCATAAGCATTAATCTTATTTTGTCAATTAGGAACATTCAGCACCCACCCGCTATCAAGGCAGCTGCCTATCATGTCATGCCCTACCTGCACAGGTGTGCTGGCTACTCAAATGATCCAATTAAGGAGGCCATTTAGTCAGCAGCAGCAGAAGTCCTGTGCCTGGACGCTCCAACAGGGGCCAGACACAAGCAGAAGCAGAAGCAGCAGAAGCAGCAGCAGCACCACCTTTTGTTTTTTGGCTGCAGCAGCAGCAAGGCCCACAGGGCTGGCTAGCTGGCTAGCCAGCAAGCAGGTAGCAATGAAAGTAGGAATCTTTCTTTTTAACCCTGTAAGGGGGTGGTGCACTGTACCCGAAGATACTGCCATATCGGGTCAATGCATAGGGCGACGGAAGCAAGCTTCGAAATCGGCCCCCGTTCTCAAAAATCCATTTAATATATGGTCCCCAGATAGGGGACGTATCAGATATTAAACTGATAAGAACAGATACTACACTTGATCTTAGCCAAAAGGCCGAGAAGCGATAACCGTGAAAGGGGCGGGCCCAACAAGGTCCCCTTCATGGGCACTATCACTGCTTGCTGTCAGGGAGGCTGCCAGACAATTTTCCATGCACACTCTGGGCTGGGGGGCAGTCAACCACCAGTACACACAGCAGAACCTAAACCCATACCATTATTGCTAAGCAGCAAGACAGGGGCCCATTGCACTCCCACGGGGCCTTTTTAAATGCAATCCATAACCCGGATTTGCCAGGAACCCTTCTTACTCCTCCTACTTGCATGTGACACTGGGCTTAGGATCTGCATAGGAAACACACACACAAGCACACACCTACCTTTGTTGCCTGCAGATGCCTCCTTGGCTGTCCCCAAACGGTATCAAACCAACACCCACGGGAAGCTGTAAGCATAGAGGACATGCCTGCACCCCATTGGACTTACCTGTGTGGGTTAAATCCGGGTTATTTGACAACCTATGGCGGTGATGGTTCTGCTCAGGCAGAGCAGTGCTGATGCTCCTCATAAAGCTGTCGCTGCTGTGAAGGTTCTAGGTGACATCACAAATCCCTATGGTTACATACACAACAAAGCTGGGTTGTTGTTGTTTACACTCTGCAAGGCCTGTGGAAGTGAGTGACATCATAGCACTGTAGTTCTGAGGGTTCTAGATGGATGCAACAATCTCCTGTTGCTTCTATGAAGGCCATAATAGACGACATCACCAAACAGCTCCATAGTCACATACACAGCAAAGGAGAGATGTTGTTTACACCTAGTGATGTCAGTGGTATTGAGTGACATCACAGCACAGTGCTAAGGCTCCTGGGCCTGGACACAGCAGCGGCTGCAATATCTCAACGGAGAATACGTTTATATATATGTGTGTGTGTGCGCGTATATATATATATATATATATATATATATATATATATATATATATTTCTCCGCCGAAATCACTTTTAAACCCATTTCCACCTTTTTTTCCCTTCTCTTCCTCTTACTTTTTTTTCACGTTTTTTTACGTTTTTCTCCTTTTCGCCTCTTTTCTGGGCGTATTATTCTTCTTTTTCTTCTTTTTTTTCGTCTAATGCATACCCCATCAGTGCAGCAATGCTTATTCAATACCGCCAGCAGATGGAGACACTGGGGGATAATTTTCTAAGGATTTATACTGATTTTTCCTGTCTGAATTTGTCGCACAGAAAGTTGCAGGCCAAATATGTGTGACATTTCTGCGACTTTAGCTTCTAGAGCATTTTTACAACATTATACATAGGTGCTGAATACATAAAAAGCGACTGTTCAGCGACAGACAAGTCGCATCGGCTGAAAGTAGGCCAGAATGTCAGTCCATGTTGGAGCAGGTTTAGATACAGTCTAAAGTATAGATCTCAAAGTCTGTGCACAGAATTTAGCAAGGGCCTCGCACCTTCTGATGCATCAGGTAGGTGCACAATAGCATAGCCTAACCCTCTGTACTTTGGTCTATATTGATGCGGGACATAGACAGCCAGCTGATGACCAATCCATTAGTGCAATGGATGGCTGGAAGCATTTGTCTTTGCCTTTGCAATACCACAGAAGCAATGCATGGTCAATGTACAGCAATGACACACCTGTGTGAACAGCCAGGAGACCCCCCCCCCCCATGTTATGTTACATAGTTACATAGTTAGTACGGTCGAAAAAAGACATATGTCCATCACGTTCAACCAGGGAATTAAGGGGTAGGGGTGTGGCGCGATATTGGGGAAGGGATGAGATTTTATATTTCTTCATAAGCATTAATCTTATTTTGTCAATTAGGAACATTCAGCACCCACCCGCTATCAAGGCAGCTGCCTATCATGTCATGCCCTACCTGCACAGGTGTGCTGGCTACTCAAATGATCCAATTAAGGAGGCCATTTAGTCAGCAGCAGCAGAAGTCCTGTGCCTGGACGCTCCAACAGGGGCCAGACACAAGCAGAAGCAGAAGCAGCAGAAGCAGCAGCAGCACCACCTTTTGTTTTTTGGCTGCAGCAGCAGCAAGGCCCACAGGGCTGGCTAGCTGGCTAGCCAGCAAGCAGGTAGCAATGAAAGTAGGAATCTTTCTTTTTAACCCTGTAAGGGGGTGGTGCACTGTACCCGAAGATACTGCCATATCGGGTCAATGCATAGGGCGACGGAAGCAAGCTTCGAAATCGGCCCCCGTTCTCAAAATCCATTTAATATATGGTCCCCAGATAGGGGACGTATCAGATATTAAACTGATAAGAACAGATACTACACTTGATCTTAGCCAAAAGGCCGAGAAGCGATAACCGTGAAAGGGGCGGGCCCAACAAGGTCCCCTTCATGGGCACTATCACTGCTTGCTGTCAGGGAGGCTGCCAGACAATTTTCCATGCACACTCTGGGCTGGGGGGCAGTCAACCACCAGTACACACAGCAGAACCTAAACCCATACCATTATTGCTAAGCAGCAAGACAGGGGCCCATTGCACTCCCACGGGGCCTTTTTAAATGCAATCCATAACCCGGATTTGCCAGGAACCCTTCTTACTCCTCCTACTTGCATGTGACACTGGGCTTAGGATCTGCATAGGAAACACACACACAAGCACACACCTACCTTTGTTGCCTGCAGATGCCTCCTTGGCTGTCCCCAAACGGTATCAAACCAACACCCACGGGAAGCTGTAAGCATAGAGGACATGCCTGCACCCCATTGGACTTACCTGTGTGGGTTAAATCCGGGTTATTTGACAACCTATGGCGGTGATGGTTCTGCTCAGGCAGAGCAGTGCTGATGCTCCTCATAAAGCTGTCGCTGCTGTGAAGGTTCTAGGTGACATCACAAATCCCTATGGTTACATACACAACAAAGCTGGGTTGTTGTTGTTTACACTCTGCAAGGCCTGTGGAAGTGAGTGACATCATAGCACTGTAGTTCTGAGGGTTCTAGATGGATGCAACAATCTCCTGTTGCTTCTATGAAGGCCATAATAGACGACATCACCAAACAGCTCCATAGTCACATACACAGCAAAGGAGAGATGTTGTTTACACCTAGTGATGTCAGTGGTATTGAGTGACATCACAGCACAGTGCTAAGGCTCCTGGGCCTGGACACAGCAGCGGCTGCAATATCTCAACGGAGAATACGTTTATATATATGTGTGTGTGTGCGCGTATATATATATATATATATATATATATATATATATATATATATATATATTTCTCCGCCGAAATCACTTTTAAACCCATTTCCACCTTTTTTTCCCTTCTCTTCCTCTTACTTTTTTTTCACGTTTTTTTACGTTTTTCTCCTTTTCGCCTCTTTTCTGGGCGTATTATTCTTCTTTTTCTTCTTTTTTTTCGTCTAATGCATACCCCATCAGTGCAGCAATGCTTATTCAATACCGCCAGCAGATGGAGACACTGGGGGATAATTTTCTAAGGATTTATACTGATTTTTTCCTGTCTGAATTTGTCGCACAGAAAGTTGCAGGCCAAATATGTGTGACATTTCTGCGACTTTAGCTTCTAGAGCATTTTTACAACATTATACATAGGTGCTGAATACATAAAAAGCGACTGTTCAGCGACAGACAAGTCGCATCGGCTGAAAGTAGGCCAGAATGTCAGTCCATGTTGGAGCAGGTTTAGATACAGTCTAAAGTATAGATCTCAAAGTCTGTGCACAGAATTTAGCAAGGGCCTCGCACCTTCTGATGCATCAGGTAGGTGCACAATAGCATAGCCTAACCCTCTGTACTTTGGTCTATATTGATGCGGGACATAGACAGCCAGCTGATGACCAATCCATTAGTGCAATGGATGGCTGGAAGCATTTGTCTTTGCCTTTGCAATACCACAGAAGCAATGCATGGTCAATGTACAGCAATGACACACCTGTGTGAACAGCCAGGAGACCCCCCCCCCCCCATGTTATGTTACATAGTTACATAGTTAGTACGGTCGAAAAAAGACATATGTCCATCACGTTCAACCAGGGAATTAAGGGGTAGGGGTGTGGCGCGATATTGGGGAAGGGATGAGATTTTATATTTCTTCATAAGCATTAATCTTATTTTGTCAATTAGGAACATTCAGCACCCACCCGCTATCAAGGCAGCTGCCTATCATGTCATGCCCTACCTGCACAGGTGTGCTGGCTACTCAAATGATCCAATTAAGGAGGCCATTTAGTCAGCAGCAGCAGAAGTCCTGTGCCTGGACGCTCCAACAGGGGCCAGACACAAGCAGAAGCAGAAGCAGCAGAAGCAGCAGCAGCACCACCTTTTGTTTTTTGGCTGCAGCAGCAGCAAGGCCCACAGGGCTGGCTAGCTGGCTAGCCAGCAAGCAGGTAGCAATGAAAGTAGGAATCTTTCTTTTTAACCCTGTAAGGGGGTGGTGCACTGTACCCGAAGATACTGCCATATCGGGTCAATGCATAGGGCGACGGAAGCAAGCTTCGAAATCGGCCCCCGTTCTCAAAAATCCATTTAATATATGGTCCCCAGATAGGGGACGTATCAGATATTAAACTGATAAGAACAGATACTACACTTGATCTTAGCCAAAAGGCCGAGAAGCGATAACCGTGAAAGGGGCGGGCCCAACAAGGTCCCCTTCATGGGCACTATCACTGCTTGCTGTCAGGGAGGCTGCCAGACAATTTTCCATGCACACTCTGGGCTGGGGGGCAGTCAACCACCAGTACACACAGCAGAACCTAAACCCATACCATTATTGCTAAGCAGCAAGACAGGGGCCCATTGCACTCCCACGGGGCCTTTTTAAATGCAATCCATAACCCGGATTTGCCAGGAACCCTTCTTACTCCTCCTACTTGCATGTGACACTGGGCTTAGGATCTGCATAGGAAACACACACACAAGCACACACCTACCTTTGTTGCCTGCAGATGCCTCCTTGGCTGTCCCCAAACGGTATCAAACCAACACCCACGGGAAGCTGTAAGCATAGAGGACATGCCTGCACCCCATTGGACTTACCTGTGTGGGTTAAATCCGGGTTATTTGACAACCTATGGCGGTGATGGTTCTGCTCAGGCAGAGCAGTGCTGATGCTCCTCATAAAGCTGTCGCTGCTGTGAAGGTTCTAGGTGACATCACAAATCCCTATGGTTACATACACAACAAAGCTGGGTTGTTGTTGTTTACACTCTGCAAGGCCTGTGGAAGTGAGTGACATCATAGCACTGTAGTTCTGAGGGTTCTAGATGGATGCAACAATCTCCTGTTGCTTCTATGAAGGCCATAATAGACGACATCACCAAACAGCTCCATAGTCACATACACAGCAAAGGAGAGATGTTGTTTACACCTAGTGATGTCAGTGGTATTGAGTGACATCACAGCACAGTGCTAAGGCTCCTGGGCCTGGACACAGCAGCGGCTGCAATATCTCAACGGAGAATACGTTTATATATATGTGTGTGTGTGCGCGTATATATATATATATATATATATATATATATATTTCTCCGCCGAAATCACTTTTAAACCCATTTCCACCTTTTTTTCCCTTCTCTTCCTCTTACTTTTTTTTCACGTTTTTTTACGTTTTTCTCCTTTTCGCCTCTTTTCTGGGCGTATTATTCTTCTTTTTCTTCTTTTTTTTCGTCTAATGCATACCCCATCAGTGCAGCAATGCTTATTCAATACCGCCAGCAGATGGAGACACTGGGGGATAATTTTCTAAGGATTTATACTGATTTTTCCTGTCTGAATTTGTCGCACAGAAAGTTGCAGGCCAAATATGTGTGACATTTCTGCGACTTTAGCTTCTAGAGCATTTTTACAACATTATACATAGGTGCTGAATACATAAAAAGCGACTGTTCAGCGACAGACAAGTCGCATCGGCTGAAAGTAGGCCAGAATGTCAGTCCATGTTGGAGCAGGTTTAGATACAGTCTAAAGTATAGATCTCAAAGTCTGTGCACAGAATTTAGCAAGGGCCTCGCACCTTCTGATGCATCAGGTAGGTGCACAATAGCATAGCCTAACCCTCTGTACTTTGGTCTATATTGATGCGGGACATAGACAG